>NC_092156.1:23829288-24133573 GCF_045791955.1 Oncorhynchus clarkii lewisi
TAATTTTCTGGAATTTTTTTTCTCATTATGTCTGTCATAGTTGAAGTGTACCTATGATGAAAATGACATGTTTCTAAGTGGGAGAACTTGCACAATTGGTGGCTGACTAAATACTGTGTTGCCCCACTGTGTGTGTGTGTATATATATATACACTGCTTAAAAAAATAAAGGGAACACTTAAACAACACAATGTAACTCCAAGTCAATCACACTTCTGTGAAATCAAACTGTCCACTTAGGAAGCAACACTGATTGACACATGTTGTTGTGCAAATAGAATAGACAACAGGTGGAAATTCTAGGCAATTAGCAAGACACCCCCAATAAAGGAGTGGTTCTGCAGGTGGTGACCAGACCACTTCTCAGTTCCTATGCTTCCTGGCTGATGTTTTGGTCACTTTTGAATGCTGGCGGTGCTTTCACTCTAGTGGTAGCATGAGACAGAGTCTACAACCCACACAAGTGGCTCAGGTAGTGCAGCTCATCCAGGATGGCACATCAATGCGAGCTGTGGCAAGAAGGTTTGCTGTGTCTGTCAGCGTAGTGTCCAGAGCATGGAGGTGCTACCAGGAGACAGGCCAGTACATCAGGAGACGTGGAGGAGGCCGTAGGAGGGCAACAACCCAGCAGCAGGACCGCTACCTCCGCCTTTGTGCAAGGAGGAGCAGGAGGAGCACTGCCAGAGCCCTGCAAAATGACCTCCAGCAGGCCACAAATGTGCATGTCTGCTCAAACGGTCAGAAACAGACTCCATGATGGCGGTATGAGGGCCCGACGTCCACAGGTGGGGGTTGTGCTTACAGCCCAACACCGTGCAGGACGTTTTTAATTTACCAGAGAACACCAAGATTGGCAAATTCGCCACTGGCGCCCTGTGCTCTTTACAGATGGAAGCAGGTTCACACTGAGCACATGTGACAGGCGTGACAGTCTGGAGTCGCCGTGGAGAACGTTCTACTGCCTGCAACATCCTCCAGCATGACCGGTTTGGCGGTGGGTCAGTCATGGTGTGGGGTGGCATTTCTTTGGGGGGCCGCACAGCCCTCCATGTGCTCGCCAGAGGCAGCCTGACTGCCATTAGGTACCGAGATGAGATCCTCAGACCCCTTGTGAGACCATATGCTGGTGCGGTTGGCCCTGGTTCCTCCTAATGCAAGACAATGCTAGACCTCATGTGGCTGGAGTGTGTCAGCAGTTCCTGCAAGAAGAAGGCATTGATGCTATGGACTGGCCCGCCCGTTCCCCAGACCTGAATCCAATTGAGCACATCTGGGGCATCATGTCTCGCTCCATCCACCAACGCCACGTTGCACCACAGACTGTCCAGGAGTTGGCGGATGCTTTAGTCCAGGTCTGGGAGGAGATCCCTCAGGAGACCATCCGCCACCTCATCAGGAGCATGTCCAAGCGTTGTAGGGAGGTCATACAGGCACGTGGAGGCCACACACACTACTGAGCCTCATTTTGACTTGTTTTAAGGACATTACATCAAAGTTGGATCAGACTGTAGTGTGGTTTTCCACTTTAATTTTGAGTGTGATTCCAAATCCAGACCTCCATGGGTTGATAAATTTGATTTCCATTGATCATTTTTGTGTGATTTTGTTGTCAGCACATTCAACTATGTAAAGTATTTCATTCATTCAGATCTAGGATTATGTTTATTTTTTTAAGCAGTGTATATAGTTATCGACTCTAGTTACCACAGCCACAATGTCAGAAGGCCCGCTGACTCAACCAATCAGATGAGGGAGTGTGATGATGCATATGCTGACCGGCTTAGAGGGGCATACGCGAGATGCATTTATTTTATCTAGTTCTCCATCAATGATTTTGTTATTTATTAGCTATAATGAAACCAACCGTTCAAAATGCAAAGTGGTAATCGGATGTCTTATTCAAACTCAGCTTGAAAGCTTATCATAATGTTTGCCCTTACTCAGTTTTTTCATTGGCAAGATTAGCAAATTTAGGCATGACATGACAGCAACAAACGCTGACTCTACACATCCAAGTATATATGACCAAATTAATAAAGACAAGCTTTGTCATTTTGAATTCCGTAAAGTGAGTGTGGTAGAGGTGAAAAAATGGTTGTCCATCACAATGACAAGCCACTGGATTCTGACAACTTGTATGGAAAATTACTGAGGATAATAGCGGACGATAATGCCACTCATATTTGCAGTATCTTCAATTTAAGCCTACTAGAAAGTGTGTGCCCTCAGGCCTGGAGGGAAGCAACAGCCATTCCACTAGAATAGTAAAGCCCCCTTTACTGACTCAAATAGCCGACCAATCAGCCGTTTAGCAACCCTTGGAAAACTTTTGAAAAAAATTGTGTTTGACCAGATACCAAGCTATTTTACAGTAAACAAATTGACAAAACTTTTAGCATGCTTATAGGGAAGGACATTCAATAAGCACAGCACTTACACAAATGACTGATGATTGGCGGAGAGAAATTGATGATAAAAATATTGTGGGGGCTGTTTTGTTTGACTTCATTGTGGCTTTTGACATTATAGATTATAGTGTGCAGCTGGAAAGAATGTGTGTTATGGCTTTAAACCCCCTGCTATATTGTGGATGAAGAGTAACCTGTCTAACATAACACAGAGGGTGTTCTTTAATAGAAGCCTCTCCAACATAATCCAGGTAGAATCAGTTATTCCCCAGGGCAGCTGCCACGGCCCCTTTCTTTTTTCAATCTTTATTAACGACATGCCAATGTGTCTATGTATGCAGATGACTCGGCACTATACACATCAGCTACTACAGCTACTGAAATGACTGCAACACTTAAAGAGTTGCAGTTAATATCCGAATGGGTGGCAAGGAATAAGTCAGTCCTTAATACTTCAAAAACTAAAAGTGTTGTACTTGGGACAAATCATTCACTAAACCCTAAACCTCAACTGAATCTTGTATTGAATAATGTGGAAATTGAGCAAGTTGAGGTGACTTAATTGCTTGGAGTAACCCTGGATTGTAAACTGTCATGGTCAAAACATATTGATACAACAGTAGCTAAAATGGGGAGTGGTCTGCCTTCTAAACTTGTTATGGCTGCCATCCCGTTAACGGGATCATTTTCATCAACAACCGCTGAATTGCATAGCGCCACATTCAAATAATATTACTAAAAATATTTATATTCATGAATTCACAAGTGTAATATAGCAAAACACAGTTTAGCCTTTTGTTAATCCACCTGTCGTGTCAGATTTTGAAAATATGCTTTACAGCGAAAGCAATCCAAGCGTTTGTGTAAGTTTATCGATCGCTCGACAAAACATTATGAACACCTAGCATCAAGTAGCTTGGTTACGAAAATCAGAAAACCAATCAAATTAATAGTTTACCTTTGATGATCTTCGGATGTTTTCACTCACGAGACTCCCAGTTACACCATAAATGTTCCTTTTGTTCCATAAAGATTATTTTTATATCCAAAATACCTGTTTGTTTGGCGCGTTATGTTCAGAAATGCACAGGAAATAGCGGTCATGACAACGCAGACAAATTGCAAATAGTATCCGTAATGTCCACAGAAACATGTCAAACGTTTTTTATAATCAATCCTCAGGTTGTTTTTAAAATATATAATCGATAATATATCAACCGCAACTCTCTTTTTCAGTAGGAGAGGGAAAGGCAATGGCTGCCCAAACTCTGTTGCGCATTCAAAACGCTACTGGCACCCGACCATACAATGACGCGATGTTATCTTTCTAGCTCATTTTTTAAAATAAAACTATGTCTAAAGACTGTTGACACCTTGAGGAAGCGATAGGGAAAGGGATCTGGTTGATATCCCTTTAAACGGAGCAAAGGCAGGCTATGGAACATGGAGTTTTCAAAATAGAAGCCACTTCCTGGTTTGATTTTCCTCAGGGTTTCGCATGCAATATCAGTTCTGTTATACTCACAGACAATATTTTAACAGTTTTGGAAACTTTAGAGTGTTTTCTATCCAATACTAATAATAATATGCATATATTAGCAACTGAGAATGAGGAGCAGGCTGTTTAGTTTGGGCAACTTATTCATCCAAGCTACTCAATACTGCCCCCAGCCATAAGAAGTTAACAGCACTATCAACAAGGTATGTCCTACAGGCCCAAGTTTTGTGGCAACTGGACGACTGTTAAGTCGTGTGGTTAGGTGCCACAAAGAGGGAACAGCTGGCCCTTGGATGTACACAGAGTTAACATTAATAGCTAACATTAATAATATGCAGGTCAATTTTTCCTGGATCAGAGTGGAGAGACTGGCTTCATCACTACTTGTATATGTGAGAGGTATTGACATGTTGAATGCACCGAGCTGTCTGTATGAACTACTGGCACACAGCTCGAACACCCATGCATACCCCACAAGACATGCCACCAGATGTCTCTTCACAGTCCACAAGTCCAGAACAGACTATGGGAGGCACACAGTACTACATAGAGCCATAACTACATGGAACTCTGTTCCACATCAAGTAATTCATGCAAACAGTAAAATTTGATATATTTTTCTTAACTGATAAAAATACACCTTATGGAACATCAGGGACTGTGAAGCAACACACATTTAGGCACATACACATGCATACACACACGATAACATAGGCACTATACACACATGGATTTTGTGTAAATATGTGGTCTGAGGGCACACACTTAATGTGTTGTGAAATCTGTTGTGAATGTATTGCAATGCTACATGATGGTTTTTAAATTGTATAACTGCCTTAATTTTGCTAGACTCCAGGAAGAGTAGCTGCTGCCTTAGCAGCAACTAATGGGGGATCCATAATACAAATAGTTAAACATCTTAGAACCAAAATAGGTTTACTCCACTACCTGCATGTAGACAAACAAATTGACATCTTAATTTTAGATATGTATTTTCCAAATCAACAAGTAATCCACAAGTAAAAGGTTCAGTTTCACAGATTTTTTAAAATTGGCTGATTTAAGATGAACACTTCAACCCGGTTACTTTATTTGGCACCAAGGCACTTACTATAAACATTTATTTATTTAACTTGCATAGCTTTGCAGTCCAACTTTTTGGTATTTTGAACGAGTTTCCATCTCTGTACAAAAGGCATGGTGTTCAAGCTATGGAAGATGGCAAAACATTTAATAATAGTAATGAATTGAACAAATGGCACTGAGACACCCAAAGCTCTTTCAGTGCATTTGCAAAGTATTCAGACCCCTTGACTTTTTTCAACTGTTACATTACAGCCTTATTCTAAAATTAATCCTCATCAATCTACACACAATATACCCCATTACAACAAAGCGAAAACACGTTTTTAGAAGAAAATAAGAAAAAAATTACACATTTATAAAAAATTATTAAACAGTAATAGCTTATTTACATAAGTATTCAGACCCTTTGCTATGAGAGTTGAAATTGAGCTCAGGTGCATCCTGATCATCCTTCAGATGTTTCTAAGACTGTATTAGAGTCCACCTGTGGTAAATTCAATTAATTGGGCATGATTTGGAAAGGTACACACCTGGTGATGTAACCTTTATTTAACTAGTCAAGTCAGTTAAGAACAAATTCTTATTTACAATGACGGCCTTCATCGGCCAAACCCGGACGCTGCTGGGCCAAATGTCCGCCGCCCTATGGGACTCCAAATTTACGACCAGTTCTGATGCACGGACGGTCTACGTAAGGTCCCACAGTTGACAGTGCATGTCAGAGCAAAAACAAAGCCATGAGGTCGAAGGCATTGTCCGTAGAGCTCCAAGACAAGATTGTGTCGAGGCACAGATCTGGGGAAGGGTACCAAAAAAATGGCTGCAGTACTGAAGGTCACCAAGAATACAGTGGCCTCCATCATTCTTAAATGGAAGAAATTTGGAACCCCCAAGACTAGAGCTGGGCGCCCGGCCAAACTGAGCAATCGAGGGAGAAGGGCCTTGGTCAGGGAGATGACCAAAAACCTGATGGTCACTAAGACAGAGCTCCAGAGTTCCTCTGTGGAGAAAGGAGAACCTTCCAGAAGGACCACCATCTCTGCAGCACCCCACCAATCAGGCTTTTATGGTAGAGTGGCCATAAAGGACTGATTTAAAAGGCACATGACAGCCCGCTTGGAGTTTGCCAAAAGGCACCTAAAGGACTCTCAGACCATGAGAAACAAGATTCTCTGGTCTGATGAAACCAAGATTGAACTCTTTGGCCTGAATGCCAAGTCTGAAGGAAACCTGGCACCATCCCTATAGTGAAGAATGGTGGTGGCAGCATTATGCTTTTGGGGGAGGGTTTTCAGCAACAGGGACTGAGAAACTAGTAAGGATTGAGGGAAAGCTGAAAAGAACAGAGATACTTGATGAAAACATGTTCCAGAGTGCTTAGGACCTCAGACTGAGGCAAAGGTTCACCTTCCAACAGGCCAATGACACTAAGCACACAGACAATGCACAGACAATGCAGGACAATGCAGGAGTGGCTTCGGGATAAATCTCAATGTCCTTGAGTGGCCCAGCCAGAGCCCAGACTTGAACCCCATCAAACATCTCTGGAGAGACCTGAAAATAGCTGTGCAGCGACGCTCCCCATCCAACCTAACAGAGCTTGAGAAGATATGTAGAAAATAATTGGAGAAACTCCCCCAAATACAGGTGTGCAAAAATGGTAGCGACGTAAGTAGACCAAGTAGACTCGAGCCTGTAATCGCTGCCAAAGGTGCTTCAACAAAGTACTGAGTAAAGGGTCTTAATACTTGTATAAATGTGATATTCCAATTTAAAAAATACATTAAAAAAATATTATTCTAAAAACCTGTTTTTGCTTTGTCACTATGGGGTATTGTCTGTAGATTGATGAGAAAAAAACTAAATTTAATCCATTTTAGAATGGCTTGGGGCGGCAGGGTAGCCTAGTGGTTAGAGCGTTGGACTAGTAACCGAAAGGTTGCAAGTTCGAATCCCCGAGCTGACAAGGTACAAATCTGTCATTCTGCCCTTGAACAGGCAGTTAACCCACTGTTCCTAGGCCGTCATTGAAAATAAGAATTTGTTCTTAACTGACTTGCCTAGTTAAATAAAGGTAAAAAAAATAAATATAAAAAAACAAGGCTATTAATGTGACAAAAGTCAAGGGGTCTGAATACTTTTTGAATGCACTGTATAGGGGAAACTAAACTCCACTACCTCCACTTATACTTTATTTTATTGGCACCGCTTTGGAGGACAAAAGTAACTTTGTTTTACATTTGTTTGTTTTTTACACATTATTCATACCCTTTACATACATGTAACTTTATACAAAGTATTACATAATAGGAATACAATTTGATATACACATAATGGTACTCATTATTACATATTCTTGCAATAAGTGCCATGGGATCTTCAGTGACCACAGAATTAGGACACTCATTTACAGTCCCATCTCCTTCAATTTTATTGAGGAATATTACATTGTTAGTTTGTGCTTCAACCTTATTAAAATTCAATTCAATGCATGGTATAAATTACAGTAATCCGTCTTTGAACTTACTACCTTCTTGTTCATTTCAGCAGCATATTTCTCTTTGGCTTTTGTTTGTCTGTCTTCCCCTGGTGGCATTCATACATCTTTGTAGGGCTGTCACGATGCCAGTATCGCGGTACTACAATACCTGATTTTTCATGGCAAAAAGGAAAACAAAAAGCAGCCTGAACTCTTTGGTCCATTAAAAACCTACAGTATGTAAAATAGTGTGTGCTACAGCTTGGAAAATAAACACATTCTGGGTGACATGAGGCTGCTTGTTTCCAACATTAAGACTGTAATGTTATGGTTAAATTCAAAAATACTGATTAATAAAAAAAATCTTTATGGATTTATTTTTATGATATTATATTTATTAACTATATTATGAATAGGAGTTGTCACCTATGCAGTTATCGAAAATATATGGGAATATCTGCTCAATCCAACTGATTGCAGCACTACCACAAAAATGGAGGAGGCAAGTGGAAAAAGGAGAAAGTAGGGAACTTGTTTGCCTGCCATATATTAATAGATACAAAGTGGCTGAAAGGAACTGGCATAAATAGAAAAATATACCAGTTTCATTTGAGGACAAAATTGTTGACAGCTGCGCCAAACAGGTTGCAAAATAAAACGGGAAGAGATTTTCGACGTACCAATTCCATGGCATATGGTTTATGAACTGGTACAAAAACCTACACTTGATTCAACAGTTAGAGTTTTTCAATTTAAAATATTAAATATATATACAGTGGCAAGAAAAAGTATGTGGACTCTTTGGAATTACCTGGACTTCTGCTTAAATTGGTCATCAAATGTGATATGATCTTCATCAAGTCAGAACAATAGACAAACACAGTCTGCTTAAACAAACCATGTTTTCATGTCCTTACTGAACAAACCGTGTAAACATTCACAGTGCAGGGTGGGAAAAGTATGTGAACCCTTGGATTTAATAACTGGTTGACCCTTCTTTGGCAGCAATAACCTCAACCAAATGTTTTCTGTAGTTGTGGATCAGACCTGCACAACGGTCAGGAGGGATTTTGGACCATTCCTCTTTACAAAACTGTTTCAGTTCAGCAATATTCTTGGGGTGTCTGGTGTGAACCGCTCTCTTGAGGTCATGGCACAGCATCTCAATCGGGTTGAGGTCAGGACTCAATATTTTCAATATACACTGCTTAAAAAAATAAAGGGAGCACTCAAACAACACAATGTAACTCCAAGTCAATCACACTTCTGTGAAATCAAACTGTCTACTTAGGAAGCAACACTGATTGACAATAAATGTCACATGCTGTTGTGCAAATGGTATAGAAAACAGGTGGAAATTACAGGCAATTAGCAAGACACCCCCAATAAAGGAGTGGTTCTGCAGGTGATAACCACAGACCACTTCTCAGTTCCTATGCTTCCTGGCTGATGTTTTGGTCACTTTTGAATGTGCATGTGTCTGCTCAAACGGTCAGAAACAGACTCCATGAAGGTGGTATGAGGGCCCGACGTCCACAGGTGGGGGTTGTGCTTACAGCCCAACACCGTGCAGTACGTTTGGCATTTGCCAGAGAACACCAAGATTGGCTAATCCGCCACTGGCGCCCTGTGCTCTTCACAGATGAAAGCAGGTTCACACTGAGCACGTGACAGAGTCTGGAGACGCCGTGGAGAACGTTCTGCTGCCTGCAACATCCTCCAGCATGACCGGTTTGGCGGTGGGTCAGTCATGGTGTGGGGTGGCATTTCTTTGGAGGCTGCACAGCCCTCCATGTGCTCACCAGAGGTAGCCTGACTGCCATTAGGTACCGAGATGAGATCCTCAGACCCCTTGTGAGACCATATGCTGGTGCGGTTGGCCCTGGGTTCCTCCTAATGCAAGACAATGCTAGACCTCATGTGGCTGGAGTGTGCCAGCAGTTCCTGCAAGAGGAAGGCATTGATGCTGTGGACTGGCCCGCCCGTTCCCCAGACCTGAATCCAATTGAGCACATCTGGGACATCATGTCTCGCTCCATCCACCCATTAGTTTTCCCTTTATTTTTTTGAGCAATGTATTTTCTTCTGTTGAAGCCATTCGGTTGTTGATTTACTTTGTGTTTTGGGTCGTTGTCCTGTTGCATCACCCAGCTTCTGTAGAGCTTCAATTGGAGGACAGATAGCCTTGCATTCTCCTGCAAAATGTCTTGATAAACTTGGGAATGCCTTCTTCCGTTGATGATAGCAAGCTGTCCAGTCTCTGAGGCAGCAATGCAGCTCCAAACCATGATGCTCCCTTCACCATACTTTACAGTTGGAATGAGGTTTTGATGTTGGTGTGCTGTGCCTTTTTTCCTCCACACAGTGTTGTGTGTTCCTTCCAAACAACTCAACTTTAGTTTCATCTGTCCACAGAATATTTTACCAGTAGCGCTGTGAACATCCATATGCTCTTTTGCGAACTTTAGACGTGCAGCAATGGGTTTTTTTGGACAGCAGTGGCTTCTTCCGTGGTGTTCTCCTATGAACACCATTCTTGTTTAGTGTTTTACGTATCGTAGACTCGTCAATAGAGATGTTCCAGAGATTCCTGTAAGCCCTTACCTGACACTATGAATCTTCTTAACCTCATTGAGCATTCTGCGCTAGTTTCTTGCAGTCATCTTTGCAGGACAGCCACTCCTAGGGAGAGTAGCAACAGTGCTGAACTTTCTCCATTTATAAACAATTTGTGTTACTGTGGACTGATGAACATCAAGGCTTTTAGAGATACTTTTGTAACCCTTTCCAGCTTTATGCAAGTCAACAATTCTTAATCTTGGGACTTCCGAGATCTCTTTTTTTCGAGGCATGGTTCACATGAGGAAATGTTTCTTGTGAATAGCAAACTCAAATTTTGTGAGTGTTTTGTATCAGGCAGGGCAGCTCTAACCATCTCCAATCTTGTCTCAATGATTGTACTCCAGGTTAGCGGACTACAATTAGCTTTTGGAGAAGTCATTAGCCTAGGGGTTCACATACTTTTTCCAAACTAGACTGTGAATGTTTAACTTACATATTCAATATAGACAAGAAAAATACAATAATTTGTGTGTTATTAGTTTAAGCAGACTGTGTGTGTCTGTTGTTGTGTCTTAGATGAAGATCAGATCTAATTTTATGACCAATTTATGCAGAAATCCTGATAATTCCAAAGGGTTCACGTACTTGTTCTTGGCACTGTATGTATATATAGCAAGAAAGCAGTAAAAAAAAAAAAACGAAGTTATTTTTACTTCAAAGAGGTGGGGTGGTGGATAAGAAAAAAAAAATACTTTCCTCAGGAAATTTAGTCCACTTCATGTAGTTTCCATGCCACAATACCGCTGGGTATCGCAAAAGTGGTATCGTGACAACCTCATGGCTGATGCCCACAATTTGAAACAGGACACCATTGAATGGCAAACTTTTACTCTCCCAACTGAATTGTTTTCCTGCCAAAGGCTGTGCATCTGTTGAAGGTCAACAATGTGATATATTACTATTAGAATGAAAGGCTTGTAGGGAAACTAACATTGCTTTACCAAACAGAATAACTCCTCTGCGCTTGGAAAGGAATCCATTATGCTAGCTAGCTCATTTTAGATGAGTAGCAAAAATTGGTTTCAACTTACCCTTTTGCCCAAATATTTTGTCCTTTCTCAAAGCTATGAATTTGTGTGACGTTGTCAATTCTTATTCTTATTTGATCCTCAAACTTGAACTCTATATGTCATTTAGAAAATGAGCCGTTTCCCGCAAACCGGAATACGCATCATCACGTTCACTCATCTGATTGGTCAGGTAGACGGGCCTTCTGAGTCGGCATATGTGTCATCACGCTCCCTCTCACCTGATTGGTTGAGTAGGCGGGCCTTCTGACTTTGTTGCTGCGGTGATGACCGGTTTGTGTGGGGGGGGGGGGGGGGGGGGGCTCGGGATGGATAGGTAGAAGGTGGGGTTTTCTTCTTGTGCATTTCTATCATTGTTTTTTTGTACCGGTAACCCCCCCGAAAAATAAGAAAAACTAAATAAAAAGTTGGTCAACAAAATAATAATTCATAGCCCAATTCACTAGTTTCCACAGGGGAGCATTACATATCAATTGAGATGTGCTCCTCCATCTGACCCACAAAGGAGAATCCCACCACAGCTGCCACAGAAGGGGCACTTGGCTTCCACTCAGGGCCGGGAGGATTGCCAGCTACAAAGCCCCCCTCAGAACATCATGCCCCAGAGATTCTTGCTATCCTATAGTTTCATTTGTGGACAGGAATGTAAACAAAACAGAGTATGACTGTACATACTGTATGTAGAACAATACAGGCAGCGTTGACACTCAACCGGAGTGTGCTGTTAGACATATTCCGATCTGCTCTGAGCAGATGGCCATCACCATTGGACTGAATTTGGCTTGGGGGTGTGAGAAGTATTAAGACTTGGAACCAATGGACATTGTAAACATTTGTGGTTCACTGTTGGAAATCCCAAAATATTATTAAATCACTTAAGCAGCATGCAAATGTGACATTAACGTCTGTTTGAGTGTGGGGCCTTTGTCAAGTGTTTTTTTTTTATGCAGTATGCAGAAATGGCCTCATGATAGTTGTTTTTTTGGAGTTGTGAAGATGTGTCAATATGAAATTTGCCAAATTTTCACAACTCTGAAAAACTGAACAACTGAAAAATGGATGAAAAATTGATCACAAAAAAGCAAACAGTCTTCCCAATTGTTTGGCAAAACTTGACGGTCACAACACTGAGTACAGTTACATGCCCACAATAATATGATTATTGTGGATAGTCAGATTAATATAATAGTTTATTTGAAACGTTTACATGCTTTGCAAGATAGTTTTTTTGCCAGCGGCATACCACGCTGCACCCCACTGTTGGCTTGCTTCTGAAGCTAAGCAGGGTTGGTCCTGGTCAGTCCCTGGATAGGAGACCAGATGCTGCTGGAAGTGGTGTTGGGGGGCCAGGAGGAGGCACACTTTCCTCTGGTCTAAAAAAAAATATCCCAATGCCCCAGGGCAGTGATTGGGTACATTGCCCTGTGTAGGGTGCAGTATTTTGGATGGGACGTTAAACAGGTGTCCTGACTCTCTGTGGTCCCTAAAGATCCCATGGCACTTATCTTAAGAGTAGGGGTGTTAACTCCGGTGTCCTGGCTAAATTTCCAATCTGGCCCTCATACCATCGCAGTCACCTAATCATCCCAAGTTTACAATTATCTCATTCATCTCCCCTGTAACTATTCCCCAGGTCATTGCTGTAAATGAGAATGTGTTCAGTCAACTTACCTAGTAAAATAAGGGTTAAATATAAATATAAATCACGGTTTCCCAAATAATCATGTTTACATGGAAAATCAACTATCCAAATAAACATTCTGTAATTTTTGCAATGCCTGTTTGATTGAGTTCTGACAAAGTTTGTATGTGAAAATTATTTCTAAGATGCATACTTTAAGTTTTTCCAAACTCACTTCACTCGTTCATAACAGGGAAGCTTGCACTACTGGTGCTGGCACATGCGCACATCAAATAAACAGCTGGAACGCCAATCAAGCTGTTCACATGTCCTAATAATTCAAAAGATTGTTCAGGAAACCAGGTGTTTTATTCAGCGTATGCTTACTTCCATTATGACCTTACACCGATTAAGATAATCAGAGTAAAGCTTTTACATGACTATTGCAATACTCAGCCTACTGCCATAGGCTAATCAGTTTCATATTGAATTATTAGTGTGCATGTAAACGTACTCACTGTCAGCGTTATGTTACATTCAGCTGACAGTGCTTTCGACGCTGTCCTTCCAGTTTTTTATATGGAATACACAAAAAGAGTGGCTCCCTGCGCTTTTCCTCTGACTGATTACCAATACATGAGAAGACAAAAGTGCCCAAGATGACAGATGTCAATAACAGGAGGGGTGCTGTAATGTCTGATTGCCTCGATCACTTCATTATTACGGGTTGAACCCATCAAACGACACATTCATGTCAGTGCTTTTGATAAGGCTGCGTCGAGTCTCAAGAATGCTGGGGAGCGTGTGGCTTTACAGCATGGGGTCTTTGTATGAACATCTGCAAAGAAGGAAGCGTCTGTCAAAACAAGTCGCTGTAAAGGGCATATTCCGTCACTTTGTTCCATCTGTACTTGTGCTGATTAGCACCGCTGATGGAGTAGGAGGGCAGTTAGTAGAAGTTTTAATTTGCATAGCACTCAAAAGGTCATCTCACTCCTTTTCATAAGAGAGTACACTTGAAAAGGGACACTTGGCTTGGTATTGAATTCCCTGACTTGATTGATTAACGGCCGAAGCCTCTGAACTTTGAGGGGGTTTGCCCACCGCCGCTTTCTGAACAACCGTAAAGCACTGGAGACGTTTGTTGCGCCGCAATCATTCTGTTGACTCGGAAAGTGGTCTTTAAGAAGAGAAGCCCATTCCCAGAGCATGCCCATTATTCAGTGGCGATGTGGGGACAAGGTTAATGGTGATTTCTCCGGCTCATTCGTGGCGTAGCCTCCTCAGAATGATGGCGCAGGGCAGCCATGGAGAGAACATGACCACGCCGCAACACCATAAACCATCTTCTCAAGGGACTACTCGGTAATTGAACAGCTCATTAAAGCCAAAACTACTTGAATTATTAATTGGCCATGTCAGAGTTGTCCTTTCCGAGTCAAATTTAATTTCCTTCTCGGAGCTGCCATGGCATTTTAAGATTGGTCTTATCCGCTGCTTCTGCTCCTCCAATTCCGCCCTCAAGAGAAGTTTAAGATCACACACCTGACACCTCGCCGTGTGCTCCCACTGTCTGAGGCGCTCTCTCTCTGCTTTTCAATTCTCACTCCTAGAGCAAATCTTAGGACAACTGGTTTGATGTTTAAAGTGAAAGGGCTTGAAAGCTTTCCACCAACCACCCAGAATCAAGAAGACTCCCTTCAAAAAGCAGACATCAATTGGCTTAAGAAAACGATTCAGACTGTACACAAACATGGGCTTGACTCTCCCCACAAACATACACTTCCCTAACTAAAAACCAACCTGAAAAATGCACGTGGTTTTCGGACACGTGTGAACACAAATGCAAACAAATCACATAATTCTAATACATTTTTTAAATCACTAGAGTTAGACACAGTGTGAAGTTGTTTTTTCCTGCAGATGTTTTTTTTTAATGTTAATTCTTCACATTATTTTTCACAACTTCCACCTACATCTGGTCACATCCAGGGGTTTTTTCTGCTGGAATGAATGTGCACAAAACTTGCAAATGGAAATAAGGCAGCAAAAGCGAAGACAAGAATTAAACATAAACGAAGACAGGGCAAATTGCCGGAAAGCGAGGTGTTTTATTTAATTACATTATCATGAAAAAGATCCCTGAAAACTTAAGTGAGATTTTCAATTTACATGTGAAATTGCAATTTCACATTTATAAGGTACCTTTCACCTTGGGAGAGGATGTACACTACATGACCAAAAGTATGTGGACACCTGCTAGTCGAACATCCCATTCCAAAATCATGGTCATTAATATGAAGTTGGTCCCCCCTTTTCTGCTATAACAGAACTCTTCTGGGAAGGCTTTCCACTAGATGTTGGAACATTGCTGCGGCGACTTGCTTCTATTCAGCCACAAGAGCATTAGTGAGGTCGGGAGCACTGATGTTGGGCGATTAGGCCTGGCTCGCAGTCGGCGTTCCAATTCATCCCAAAGGTGTTCGATGGGGTTGAGGTCAGGGCTCTGAGCAGGCCAGTCAAGTTATTCCACACCGATCTCGACAAACAATTTCTGTATGGACCGGGGGTATTGTTATACTAAAACAGGAAAGGGCCTTCCCCAAACTAAGCACAGAATCATCTAGAATGTAAGATGTAGCGTTAAGATCTCCCTTCACTGGAACTAAGGGGCATAGCCAAAACCATGAAAAACAGCCCCAGACCATTATTCCTCCTCCACAAAACTGGCACAATTCATTCGGGCAGGTAGCGTTCTCCTGGCATCCACCAAACTCAGATTCATCAGTCAGACTGCCAGATGGTGAAGCGTGATTGCAACAGAAAACAGACCATTTCTACGAGCTACAGCACTCAGCGGTCCCGTTCTGTGAGCTTGTGTGGCCTACCACGTCGCTGTTGCTCCTAGACGTTTCCACTTCACAATAACAGCACTTAGTTGACCGGGGCAGCTCTAGCCGAGCAGAAATTTTACAAATTGACCTGTTGGAAAAGTGGAATCCTGTGACGGTGCCACGTTGAAAGTCACAGAGCTCTTCAGTAAGGCCATTCTACTGCCAATATTTGTCTATGGAGATTGCATGGCTGTGTGCTTTATTTTATACACCTGTCAGCAATGGGTGTGGCTGGACTTGCCGAATCCACTAATTTGATGGGGTGTACACATACTTTTGTATGAGTTGTGAATGAATAATTATCCTTGTATAACTCCCTTTATATCCCGCAACAGCCATGTCAAAAAAATATATAAAAAATGAAGAATAATTAAACGATATTGAGAAAGAAATGCAATCAGAATATGCAATTGTTTTAATTAAATGTAATTAAAGTCAGTTCTCCGTCAATGCTCTGGTCATACACTGAACAAAAATAAACGCAACATATAACAATTTCAAAGATTTAACTGAGTTACAGTTCATATAAATAAATCAGTCAATTGAAATAAATTCATTAGGCCCTTATCTATGGATTGCACATGACTGGGCATATATGACTGGGCAACCGATATGTATCGGTTGGTCACAGATACCTTTAAAAAAAAAAAGCTGGGGCGTGGATCAGAAAACCAATCAGTGTATGGTGTGACCACCATTTGCCTCATGCAGCACGACACATCTCCTTTGCATAGAGTTCATCAGGCTGTTGATTGTGGCCCGTGGAATGTTGTCCCACTCCTCTTCTAAGGTGGTGCGAAGTTGCTGGATATTGGGGGGAAATGGAAAACGCATCGTACACGTCGATCCGGAGCATCCCAAACATGCTCAATGGGTGACAAGTCTGGTGAGTATGCAGGCCATGGAAGAACAGGGACATTTTCAGCTTCCAGGAATTGTATACAGATCCTTGCAACATGGTGCAGTGCATTATCATGCTGAAACAAGAGGTGGTGGTGCCTGAATGGCACAACAATGGGCCTCAAGATCTCGTCACGGTAGGTCTGAGCATTCAAATTGCATAAAAAAATGCAATTGTGTTCGTTGTCCGTAGCTTATGCCTGCCCATACCATAACCCCACCACCATCATGTCGTGTGGGCGAGCAAACCACGACACCATACACGCTGTCTGCCATCTGTCCTGTACAGTTGAAACCGGGATTTATCCATGAAGAGCACACTTACAGTGGTTCTCCCATTAAAAGTTGCAGCATACTGCAGCACAGCTTGCGTGGTGCTGCAGAATTCTATGGCACGTTATTTAAGTGCCAACCACTGGTACCATTAATGCCATGTAGCACTAGTTTGACCACCAGAGGGCATCTTTGAGAAGCATTTGATAGCCTTCAATTGTGCCTGTACTAGAGAATTTAAAACCTTTTTTGTTAGAACATAGTGTATGGGACTGATTTGAAGAAATGTTGCTTAATTCATTTAATTAATATTATGGTGTTTATATTCTAAGAAAAACGAAAAACCCTCTGGGTTTCCGTTAGGATGGAACGGAAAATATGGAGCTGTACAACGTGATGGTCGGGAGTAGGCTACAGTGCTGGGCTATTTAGCTAAATAATCCCCATGTCGTGCAAGCACGCGGGAGACCAGGGTTCAATTCCCCGACTGGAAGGAAGGAAAAGGCTGTCCTTGTAAATAAACATTAGTTCTTAACTGATTTCATAGTTGACCGTAATCACTATTATTCGACAATGTAGAAAATAGTAAACATGAAGAACCCTGGAATGAGTAGGTGTCCAAACTTTTGACTGGTACTTGCTTAATTAATTTGATTAAAATGATGGTGTTTCTATTCCAAGAAAAACTAAAAACCCTCTGGGTTTCCGTTAGAATGGAGCTTCAAAATGCTCTTTAAATAAATAAGACCTACACTACTTTTAACAGCACATTCCTCAACACTAGTGAGACTCATTTCACCTATGGTAGTCCTACAATATATTGAAAAATATGACGTGACTCTCAGCCAATAATTAAATATAGAGGATTGGAGGATTCTAAATTAAAACCAAAAGCCGCCTCATAGGTCTCCCAGTGTTGGCCGGCACAGGTATCGAATCTGTATCTGTAGCAATGCATTTTGCACTGCGCCACACGGGAGGAGCCATCCACAAAGTATCAAAATACAGAGAGGTGTTGGTAAAGGTATATTGTCCTGCTAATAGCCCATATTGGGCTATTATAATACTGTATATGGTGTCCAGGTCAGGATAACCAAAACATTTCTTTAAGACCATCAGAAATAATGTTGGTACTTATTTATTTTGATCCAAAGCCATGAATGAGTGAGTCACTCAGCTTTATGTAGGTTCCGGCTATATGACTGTGCCATCAACTTAATAATATATATAACGATATGAGGTTATTTCGTTTTTTTTTTAATTAAAAAAGTGAGTGATTGTAATCTGAATAAAGGCCAAAATAATATTTGTAAAGGCCAAAACATTTATTTCTGTTTTTAGAGGGAGAGAAACGCTGGGCCAAATGTGCGCCGTCCTATGGGACTCCCAATCACGGTCGGCTGTGATACATAATTATAATAATACCTAACTTAGAAATACATTTGACGACAGAATTTCCCCCCTACCCTCCACCTAGGCAAGTCTATTGTCCAGCTACCTGCTAGAATAGTGGGAACGTTTCCCTAGTCAGCTCCATTATTACTGCAATGCCCCTTAAAGTGTTGCTCTGTGCTACCCAGTTTGGAATGCCCCTTAAAGTGTTGCTCTGTGCTACCCCCCCCCCCCCTTCCTCCTCCTCCCTTCCCCATGGGCTAGGTCTGTCTTCTGTGTGCTCCGCGGCCCATTCCGTGCCCCCTGCCCTTGGCCTTGAATCTTGAATGCTTTCAGTGCATACAGCTGGAGAACTGCAAGGCAATCCCATTGTGCACCACTCAGGAGCCAATGCAGATTAACTACTTCCGGCGCCCCACAGAGATGGCCGCCTCGCTTCGAGTTCCTAGGAAACTATGCAGTATTTAGTTTTTTTATGTGTTATTTCTTACATTGGTACCCCAGGTAATCTTAGGTTTCATTACATACAGTCGGGAGCAACAATTGAATATAAGAGCAATTGTGACTTTGACTCTGTACCGGTACCCTCTGTATATAGCCCCGCTATTGTTATTTACTGCTGCTCTAATTATTTGTTATTCTTAAAACTGCATTGTTGGTTAAGGGCTTGTAAGTAAGCCTTTCACTTTCGGCGCATGTGACAATAACAATTTGATTCGATTTCCCCCCAGGTAATTGTCCATTTGTCACGATCCAGCACACAAAGAGACCCTTAACACACCAGCCATTTAATATGTATAGGTAGGCCGCCATAAAAAACTGTGGAGAAAAAACATTTAGCGAGCCCAAATCCAACAAATTCACCAACAATGTAGGCACAAAAATGGGAGAACGAAAACTCATACCAAGTTCAGAGGAGCCAATACCGCTCAAACAAACTCTGTTTGGCATATGTAAACAACATTGTCGGACAGAGAAGTGCAGATGTCCGAGACAGACTGGATGGAGATGGCTTGCTTGTCAGGACTAAGCGAAATCTGGTCAGCTGGAAGCACCTGCAATTAACATCCTCTTATTAAACACAGACATTTCTATGATGTGTCGTGTGATGAAATGTCACTATTGGATGTATTGAGTGTTAAACAGATATGTCAACAGGTGGGAAAGACTAAATCTAAGCCTAAATCTACAGTACGATCAACTATAAAGTTGAAGATAAAATGGCCCGAAAAAAAGGATCAAGAGGGATATTGGTAAGCCTGTGTGACGACCATAGTTGACTGTGGGTCATGAGAGGGAAGAGTCATGAGAGTTTTGTTAAAAGGTGAGAAATTCAATTCAACACTCCCAGTCTCAGAGTCTCCTCTAAGAAATCCTATTTGTCTGAGACTGGTGTCCTAAGATTTTCAGGAAAATGCCATGGGAAGGCCTCTGATTCAAAGTTTGTTTGAGAGGATTTCCCAAAACCCTATCTATTACTTTTCCAACTATTTTTTAATTTCAATATACCTCCATAGTTTTATAAGGCATATACAGTGGGGCAAAAAAGTATTTAGTCAGCCACCAATTGTGCAAGTTCTCCCACTTAAAAAGATGAGAGAGGCCTGTAATTTTCATCATAGGTACACTTCAACTATGACACACAAAATGAGGAAAGAAATCCAGAAAATCACATTGTAGGATTTTTTATGAATTTATTTGCAAATTATGGTGGAAAATAAGTATTTGGTCAATAACAAAAGTTTATCTCAATACTTTGTTATATACCCATTGTTGGCAATGACAGAGGTCAAACGTTTTCTGTAAGTCTTCACAAGGTTTTCACATACTGTTGCTGGTATTTTGGCCCATTCCTCCATGCAGATCTCCTCTAGAGCTCTCTATGTTTTGGGGCTGTTGCTGGGCAACACGGACTTTCAACTCCCTCCAAAGATGTTCTATGGGGTTGAGATCTGGAGACTGGCTAGGCCACTCCAGGACCTTGAAATGCTTCTTACGAAGCCACTCCTTCGTTGCCCGGGCGGTGTGTTTGGGATCATTGTCATGCTGAAAGACCCAGCCACGTTTCATCTTCAATGCCCTTGCTGAGGGAAGGAGGTTTTCACTCATAATCTCACGAGTCGTCCTGGTCCCTTTGCAGAAAAACAGCCCCAAAGCATGATGTTTCCACCCCCATGCTTCACAGTAGGTATGGTGTTCTTTGGATGCAACTCAGCATTCTTTGTCCTCCAAACACGAAGAGTTGAGTTTTTACCAAAAAGTTATATTTTGGTTTTATCTGACCATATGACATTCTCCCATCTTCTTCTGGATCATCCAAATGCTCTCTAGCAAACTTCAGACGGGCCTGGACATGTACTGGCTTAAGCAGGGGGACACGTCTGGCACTGCAGGATTTGAGTCCCTGGCGGCGTAGTGTGTTACTGATGGTAGGCTTTGTTACTTTGGTCCCAGCTCTCTGCAGGTCCCCCCGTGTGGTTCTGGGATTTTTGCTCACCGTTCTTGTGATCATTTTGACCCCACGGGGTGAGATCTTGCGTGGAGCCCCAGATTGAGGGAGATTATCAGTGGTCTTGTATGTCTTCCATTTCCTAATAATTGCTCCCACAGTTGATTTCTTCAAACCAAGCTGCTTACCTATTGCAGATTCAGTCTTCCCAGCCTGGTGTAGGTCTACAATTTTGTTTCTGGTGTCCTTTGACAGCTCTTTGGTCTTGGCCATAGTGGAGTTTGGAGTGTGACTGTTTGAGGTTGTGGACAGGTGTCTTTTATACTGATAACAAGTTCAAACAGGTGCCATTAATACAGGTAATGAGTGGAGGACAAATGAGCCTCTTAAAGAAGAAGTTACAGGTCTGTGAGAGCCAGAAATCTTGCTTGTTTGTAGGTGACCAAATACTTATTTTCCACCATAATTTGCAAATAAATTCATTAAAAATCCTACAATGTGATTTTCTCGATTTTTTTTCTTCTCATTTTGTCTGTCATAGTTGAAGTGTACCTATGATGACAATTACAGGCCTCTCTCATCTTTTTAAGTGGGAGAACTTGCACAATTGGTGGCTGACTAAATACTTTTTTGCCCCACTGTAGGTGTACATACACCCAACGATCCCATGCCCTTCAAAAAGTGTTGTCTGTCTTGTTAAGGGAGCTTAACAATTATTTTAAAACGGTACTGTCGATGGTGAGAAGAAAAGCCACAAGAGCAGAAGCCTTCACAGAGGAGACCATACAGTGCCTTCAGAAAGTATTCACACCCCTTGACTTTTTCCACATTTTGTTGTGTTACACCCTGAATTTGAAATGTATTAAATTGAGATTTGTTGTCACTGGCCTACAAACTGTCTTTATTTACAAATTAGTAACGATGTCTCACCCCATGTTCAAGAATGTCCTTTTTCTCCCTCACTTTAGGTTACTTGAAAACTAAATCTCCAGAATATCATTAATTTTTAAAACAAAGCAATTATGATGATTATTATTATTAATTAATTTAGAATTATATAAAAGCCCCATAGATATTCTCACAGATCAGATTTGCCCAAACGAAAAATGCCCCTTAGATATTACTGTAGAATCCTCCAATCATCTAAATCTAATTATCGGCTGAGAGTAACTTAATTGAAACAAATATTTTTCAATATACTGTAGGTCTACCGTAGGCGATATGAGCCTCACTAGTGTTGAGTAATGTGCTGTTAAGTGGTGTAGGGCTTATTTGTTTAAAAAGCATATTGAAGTTAGAAGCAATAGGATTTGAAGCGTTAGCCTACAACAATTTCAGCACCGTTTAGCACTGCTCTGAGACAAGCATGGGGACTGGTCTTGATAAATCAATGAGATTTTTACTTTGACTGAATCTCCTTTTGGGTATTGGTTAGACTACACTTAGGGTGTGGAAATGTTATGCTCTTAGTACTGTAGCCTACTCCCAACCGTCACGTTGTACAGGGTTTTTTGTTTTTCTTGGAATCGAAACACCATAATATTAATTTAATTAAGATACATTTCTTCAAATCAATCCCATATACTATGTTCTTACAAAAAAGGTTTTAAATTCTCTAGTACAGCCAATGTTGAAGGTTTTCAAATGCTTCTCAAAGATGCCCTCTGGTGGTCAAACTAGCACTAACTAGCATTAATGGTAACAATGGCTGACAATTAAATAATGTGCCATAGATTTCTGCGGCAACCCGCAAGGTGTGCGACAACCTTTAAAGGAAGAACCACTGTACACTAGAGCTGAGCGATATCGAACTAATTTGATTAAGTCAAATTTATGTTGAAGCGATGTTCTAAATGCCTGTATCGCAAGAATCTAGGTTCGTTTCTCTTCTCTTCTATTTCTATGAGTGTTTGTCTTTTTGGTCTCGTCTCCTTCACTCCTTCTGTGCTGTGTGCTGTGTTGCAACTCAGACAGACACCTTAACCCTCCCCCTGCCACTCATAACAACAAAGAGATGAAAGATAACTTCTTCCACCCTGACAAGCAGTTTCAACTCGCTTTACTTCAATAGAGGAGAAATTAGCCTTGGTTACGATACCCTTATTATGTCTCAACTCCAAAAATGTAGAACAGAGAATGGGTGGGTGTATTCAGAAAAGTTCAACTGTTCTACCTTGTTGTCAAACAAATAGAGCCATGTTGACTAGACTTAAAAAATAAATATTAGTTGGTTACTCAATAGCAGTGGACTTGTGCTTGAGAGAGAGGTTTTTATGAACTGTTAATTTTCTAGAATACATGACGTTGGTTATCATTAGTGAATGTGCATGGTTCTGGTTACATGTGTAACAAAAGGGGATTTTCATAGACTTGAAAGCCAGATCATTAATTAGAGCAAAAAAGCAGGTTATAATATTTTGATAATTAGATTATAGTGGATCTTATAGTTGAAGGCTTATATTTATATTAGTTTTACAAGCCCTGAATTCATTTGATAATTCCTGACTGTTCAAAATGCAGTGTACTGACCTTTAATTGTACAACCAAGCTTATTTAGAGAAAAGTAATAATAAATAAATATATATACATAGTGAATCACCCATACGTTTTATTTTTTTATCAAGGTGATTTTTAGGCAATATGGCCCAGCCCTAGCCTAGACACAATACCTCATATGTAAAAGAGGAATTCTGTTGGACATTTTTACAAATTAATAAAAAATGAAAAGCTGTAATGTCAATAGGTCAAGTCAAGGCTGTCAAGTCAATAGGTATTCAAACCGATGACAAGCCTAAATAAGTTCAGAAGCAAAAAAAAGTCACATAATGAGTGCATGGACTCACTGTGTGCAATAATAGTGTTTAACCAGATTTTTTAATGACTACCTCCTCTCTGTACCCCAAACATTTAATTATCTGTTAGGACCCTCAGTCGAGCAGTGAATTTCAGGCAAAGATTCAACCACAAACACCTAATCTAATTGTTAGATGGGTAAAAAGCCTTGTGAAGTTATTAACTCCACTTTGGATGTCGTATCAATACACGCAGTCAATACAAAGATAAAGGTGTCCTCCTAACTCAGTTGCTGGAGAGGTAGGAAACAGCTTAGGGATTTAACCATGAGGCTAGGCTTGGGCAGTATACCGGGGTATTTGTAAATACTATTAAAACCTACCCAAACCAGAAACCGTGGATAGACGGCAGCATTAGTGCAAAACTGAAAGCGTGATCCACCGCATTTAACCATGATAAGGTGACTGGGAATATGGTTGAATAATTCCCTCCATAAGGCAATCAAACAGGCAAAACGTGAGTACAGAGACAAAGTGGAGTCGCAATTCAACATCGCGGAAACCGACATCTTGCTCCCAGACAAGCTAAACAGGATAACACAGTGCCACTAACACGACCTACTCCCAAGAACTGTGGGTTCTCGTTCTCCGTGGCTGACGTGAGTAAGACATTTAAGCATGTTAACCCTCGCAAGGCTGCTATCCCAGTCTGCTATCCACACTTGCTTCAAGATGTCCACCATTGTTCCTGTACCCAGAAAGCAAAGGTAACTGAGCTAAATGACCATCGCCCCATAGCACTCACTTCTGTCATCATGAAGTGCTTTGAGAGACTAGTCAAGTATCATATCACCTCTACCTTACCTGACACCCTAGACCCACTCCAACTTGCTTACCGCCCCAATAGATCCACAGACGATGCAATCGCAATAGCACTGCACACTGCCCTACCCCATCTGGAGGAGGAATACCTATGTCAGAATGCTATTCATTGACTATAGTAGCCTTCAACACCAGAGTACCCTCCAAACTCATCATTAAGCTCGGGCCCTGGGTCTGAACCCCACCCTGTGCAACTAGGTTCTGGACTTCCTGATTAGCCGCCCCCAGGTGGTGAAGAAACAACACTACTTCACTGATCCTCAACACAGGGGCCCCACAAGGGTGTGTGCTCAGCCCTCTCCTGTACTTCCTATTCACCCATGACTGCATGGCCATGCACGACTCCAACTCAATCATCAAGTTTGCAGATGAAAAAGTAGTAAGCCGGTTTACCAACAACGACGAGACAGGCTACAGGGAGGAGGTGAGGGCCCTGGCGGAGTGGTGCCAGAAAATAACCTATCCCTCAACATCAGCAAAACGAAGGAGCTGATCGTGGACTTCAGGAAATCGACTGGACCACAGTGTAGAAGGTGTAAAGTTTCAAGTTCTACAGCATACACGTTACTGAACATCTGAATTGGTCCCCCCACACAGACAGTGAGGTGGAGGCTAAAGAAATGTGGCTTGGCCCCTAAGAGCCTCAAAACCTTTACAGATGCACAACTGAGAGCATCCTGTCGGGCTATATCACTGCCTGGTATGGCAACTGCATCGCCCGCAACCGCAAGGCTCTCCAGGGGGTATTACGGTCTGCCCAACGCGTACCAGGGGTACACTGTCTGCCCTACAGGACACCTACAGTACCCGACGTCACAGAAAGGCTAAAAAGATCATCAAGGACAACAACTAACCTGGCCATGGCCTGTTCACCCCGCTATGATCCAGAGGGTGAGGTCAGTACAGGTGCATCAAAGCTGGGACCGAGAGACTGAAAAACAGCTTCTATCTCAAGGCCATAAGACTGTTAAATAGCCATCACTAACCGGCTACCATCCGGCTACTCAACCCTGCACCTTAGAAGCTGCTGCCCTATATACAGTGGGGCAAAAAAAGTATTTAGTCAGCCTCCAATTGTGCAAGTTCTCCCACTTAAAAAGATGAGGCTATTAATTTTCATCATAGGTACACTTCAACTATGACAGACAAAATGAGAAAAAAAAATCCAGAAAATCACATTGTAGGATTTTTAATGAATTTATTTGCAAATTATGGTGGAAAATAAGTATTTGGTCATCTACAAACAAGCAAGATTTCTGGCTCTCACAGACCTGTAACTTCTTTAGAGGCTCCTCTGTCCTCCACTCGTTACCTGTATTAATAGCACCTGTTTGAACTTGTTATCAGTATAAAAGACACCTGTCTTCAAAAATCACCTCGGAATTGGATAAGGACGTGTGCAGTTGCGTCCCCGATGTGTCCGTCTTCACTTGTAGCCTATGAGAAAAACTAGATCACGTGATAGAGAGCCGTGTGAGTAAGAGGTATATCAGAACAGGTAGCAGTCAGGGAGATTTTTTTAAGGTGCATTATGGCCTCACAAAATGGATGCCGCCGGGAAATTCTGAGTCATTATCAAGTGCTTTTCAAACATTGAATGAAAGACTGATGAAGTGTGTACAGCCAGCGCAAAAAAACAAAGTATAGCTCATGCCTTTCAAGCGACTTTTTTCAAATGATCGTTAGAGTCACATCACACAGCCTTACAATATATTAAAAATCAAAACATATATAGCCCAACGTTTGTTGAACAAGATACATTAATAACTCTAACTTAAGCATATAGGTGTATCTATTTCTTTGTTAACCGCTCAACACAGAATAGCTGCATGTGCACACTCCTTCAAATTGTTTGGAGAAAATATAATTTATACACTGCTCAAAAAAATGAAGGGAACACTTAAACAACACAATGTAACTCCAAGTCAATCACACTTCTGTGAAATCAAACTGTCCACTTAGGAAGCAACACTGATAGACAATACATTTCACATGCTGTTGTGCAAATGGAATAGACAACAGGTGGAAATTATAGGCAATTAGCAAGACACCCCCAATAAAGGAGTGGTTCTGCAGGTGGTGACCACAGACCACTTCTCAGTTCCTATGCTGATGTTTTGGTCACTTTTGAATGCTGGCGGTGCTTTCACTCTAGTGGTAGCATGAGACGGAGTCTACAACCCACACAAGTGGCTCAGGTAGTGCAGCTCATCCAGGATGGCACATCAATGCGAGCTGTGGCAGGAAGGTTTGCTGTGTCTGTCAGCGTAGTGTCCAGAGCATGGAGGCGCTACCAGGAGACAGGCCAGTACATCAGGAGACGTGGAGGAGGACGTAGGAGGGCAACAACCCAGCAGCAGGACCGCTACCTCCGCCTTTGTGCAAGGAGGAGCACTGCCAGAGCCCTGCAAAATGACCTCCAGCAGGCCACAAATGTGCATGTGTCTGCTCAAACGGTCAGAAACAGACTCCATGAGGGTGGTATGAGGGCCCGACGTCCACAGGTGGGGGTTGTGCTTACAGCCCAACACCGTGCAGGACGTTTGGAATTTGCCAGAGAACACCAAGATTGGCTAATTCGCCACTGGCGCCCTGTGCTCTTCATAGATGAAAGCAGGTTCACATTGAGCACATGTGACAGACGTGACAGTCTGGAGACGCCGTGGAGAACGTTCTGCTGCCTGCAACATCCTCCAGCATGACCAGTTTGGCGGTGGGTCAGTCATGGTGTGGGGTGGCATTTCTTTGGGGGGGCCGCACAGCCCTCCATGTGCTCGCCAGAGTTAGCCTGACTGCCATTAGGTACCGAGATGAGATCCTCAGACCCCTTGTGAGACCATATGCTGGTGCAGTTGGCCCTGGGTTCCTCCTAATGCAAGACAATGCTAAACCTCATGTGGCTGGAGTGTGTCAGCAGTTCCTGCAAGAGGAAGGCATTGATGCTGTGGACTGGCCCGCCCGTTCCCCAGACCTGAATCCAATTGAGCACATCTGGGACATCATGTCTCACTCCATCCACCAACGCCACGTTGCACCACAGACTGTCCAGGAGTTGGCGGATGCTTTAGTCCAGGTCTGGGAGGAGATCCCTCAGGAGACCATCCGCCACCTCATCAGGAGCATGCCCAGGCATTGTAGGGAGGCCATACAGGCATGTGGAGGCCACACACACTACTGAGGCTCATTTTGACTTGTTTTAAGGACATTACATCAAAGTTGGATCAGCCTGTAGTGTGGTTTTCCACTTTAATTTTGATTGGGACTCCAAATCCAGACCTCCATGGGTTGATAAATTTGATTTCCATTGATAATTTTTGTGTGATTTTGTTGTCAGGACATTCAACTATGTAAAGAAAAAAGTATTTAATAAGAATATTTCATTCATTCAGATCTAGGATGTGTTATTTTAGTGTTCCCTTTATTTTTTTGAGCAGTGTATTTTACTCAGCTTTGTTCAATTGTATTCTTCATACTATAAAAAAAAATTATTGCCTAAAAATTATGCCACGGAATTCTAAGCAAATCTTGTCTGCTAAATGAACGAGTGTAGCCCACAGCCATATGGCATAACCAGATCAGGATCTAACATAAGGACAATTCAGAGTATGCTATTTTGTTCTTCTGAAATAGACTACATTTTCTTCATATCATGTTTCTTTAAACCCGTCTAAAATAAATAATGGATTTATTATGAAGGTGTAGGCTATATAGTGTGTAGGCTTGTAGGCCACTGATGTGTGGAAGCCAGGGAGTGCTAAATGTGTTTATGTTAATTAACGGTCAATTACTGTGAGAGTGACAGTTATTTGCTTGACAATCAACGGCTGACAAAATTTGGTGAACGCCACAGCCCTATACGAGTATGCCTGTAATTAAAGACTGGAGTTTTTCAGGACGAAAAATAAACATAATGGAGCTAAGCAGAGGCAAAGTCCGAGAGGAAATCCTGGATCAGTCTGTTTTCCACAAGACAGAGATGAATTCATCTTTCAGCAGGATAATAACCTAAAACACAAGGCCAAATCTACACTGGAGTTGCTTACCCAGAAGACAGTGAAGGTTCCTGAGTGACCAGGTCACAGTTTTGACTCAAATCTACTTTAAAATGTATAGCAAGACCTGAAAATGTTTGTCTAGCAATGATCAACAACGAATTTGACAGAGCTTTAAGAATTTTTAAATAATAAATGGGCTAATATTGCACAATCCAAGTGTGGAAAGCTTTAGAAACCTACCCAGAAAGGCACTGCCACAGGTGTTTCTACAAAGTATTGACACTGGGGTGTGAATACTTATGTAAATTAGATATTTCTGTATTTCATTTTTCAATAAATTAGCAAATAAAACATTTTAAAATGTTTTCACTGTCCATTATGGGGTATTGTGTGTAGATAGGTGATACAAAATATAGATTTAATAGATCTTGAATTCAGGCTGTAACACAGCAAAATGTGGAATAAGTCCAGGGGTATGAATGATTTCGAAAGACACTAAATCACGGTAAATAACTTCAGGGCCTTGTCAGGCTTCTCTCCACCTGACCGTGGTCCATTTGACATTTACATTAGAATTAGCTCCACAGAGACATAAGCAGAGAATATCGGTAAAACCTCACTTCACCTCCTTCAGAAAGTGAGTCAATATGTTTCTCTCAAAGCCAATCATATATGGTGGGCAGGCGGATGGTGGACACTAACCCGATAACATCAACATGCAAGCAGTGTCATCTGATCCATGCTCCATCTATGGCATGTGCAATATCTATTATTCTGCTAAGGTGGTCTCAAAAACAGCTCAACGAGAGCGGCTGCAGCAACCCTAGTCATTGCCGAGCTCCATTATTCATTTGCTCATTCAGATAGTTTCCTTTCTTTTGTGGGGGCACACAGGTATGTTTATACCTCAGTTTGTAGCATGTGTGTGAGTCAGGCGCATACCGTTTGCCATATCAAACCAACAGCTGCCATTCTGTCATCTTCTCAGATTGTTCCTGATCAAGCCTCACTGACTGGCTGCTTCATCTCCTCAGTCCTCCACTAAATCCTCAGCACCCATGGGGTTTTGCCCTCAGTGTTTCCTCTCCCTCTCTCCATCTCTCGGTGGGGCCGCTACGTGTGGAGCAGCCCGACGGCAGTAAGCAACAAAAAAAAGGAAGAAGCGAGAGAGGGTGGGGGCTTCTTCCCCCTATTCTGTGGTTGGGATGCGTTAGTTTACTGCCATAGTTGAGATGGAAGTAGAGAGGGAATGAGAGAGAGAGAAAACACTGGAGCTATGATCCCAGTGGGCTTGGCAGGGGTGAGGAAGAAGAGAGCCTGAGGGGTGGAGGGAGGAGAGAGGTGGGAGTCATTGAGGAGGAAAGGGATTATTTCACCTAATCCAAATGACAGCTACTACTTCACATAAGGGACTCCGTCTTTTTTTCAGTCTCCCTCTCCCATGTCTTGAAACAATTCAAATCTAAATTGCTTCTCTTAGCCCTGAACACACCTGTAAGCTCTTTGGTGGGTGACTGTATGGAAGGAGGTCAAGAAGAACGAATCGCTTGGCGGGTGCGTCGTGGGATATCTAGGTTTACCGCCAGAAGGTGGCTCACAGACCCCCCCCCCACCCCACCCACATTTGCATTGAATATTACAATGCGGCTTCGGGTCATTTAATTAGAAATCAGCAGAGCTGTGACAGCCAGGAGAGGCAGACGAAGCCTGGTGCCGTGGCCACAGTAGCGTGCCTCTCCTTGGGATTAGTTGCCGCACCAGCACAGGGGTGCCCTGGTGGTCCACTTAGCTTAGCTGTATGGCCTTTAGCTCATAGCAGCTTAATAACCATCCCATTAAGGGATGTCTTTATCCTTGACATGGGCTTTAAAGCCGATGGAAGGGCCAGCTCAAGGGCTTGGGTCGCTTGTAACCAACGTGTTTCTGTTTATTGGATCTATTAAAAGTTCCCTGGCTGGCTCTCTCCTCCGGTTTGGGTGTTTTATAGAAGGAAAGTGAGGGAGACCTTCATTTTGCCATTTGTGACCGCCCCTCTGAAGTCAAGATATTCAGCGTCTGACCACGGAGAGAGAAATTAATGACATCTAAGGATTTGGCCTATTTCCCCACAAAGCAGGAAGAAAGAGAGAGCTGTCAGGAGAAACATGGAGTGTATTAATCCACCCCATGTGCTGAATGTCAGCCTCTTATCCTGCTAACAACTCAAGTCATTTTATATTTATAATGCTTCGCTTCCAAAAAATTATACGGATACCTTCCCAGGAAAGGAAAGGATTAGCATCTCACTCTCCTCTCCACCATTGGGGTAGAAACAAAAAGACATGAGCTGTGTTTGAATACTCATACTAACCGCACAAATCATACTATTTATGATATAGTGTATAGTATGCTTATTGGTCATAGTATGGATATAGTTAGTACAACAAAAGTTATGGATGTCGTACTACATTAGCCAAAATACAAAATATACAAGCAGTGGACACTATTTCCGTGCTTTTAGGGCCCATAATGCAATTCTTCAAAAAATGGTGTGGCTTTACATCATTTTCATATTTGAAGAAAATGGCAGAAAATATGCAGCCAAAGTCCAACAATTCATAGCTTTAAATAATTATGACAGCAACGTTGAGCAATGACTTTTCAAATAAATGACCTTACATGTTGACAATTTGCTCCTTACAAACCACCTAGCATATTATTACAGCAGTATGTACCGGTATGTTAGCTAGCTACCTAACGTTAGTTGGCTACTAACCAACGTTTGACTTATTACAGTCATACTTAGCTTAGCTAAGTGGTGTTGTCAATGGACATTTACGTGCTTTCGTAAATTCGCTCTGGCTATCTACTCTGATTTCAGAGCACTCTCGTCTGAGTGTACCAGAGCGCAGAAAAAGTGACGAATTTACGAACGCTCAACACCCATGGAATATAACCGGTGTCAGTAAACATCTGCAAAAAGCGTAATTAAATTGTTGACAGCAGCACAGTTTGTCACCAATGCTCTGGATAACATGAAAACTGCCTAACCATTGCTGCTAGGGTAAGTAAAATGGTCAAAGTGAGGTGTTCTCTTATGTGTGCCTGGAAGTAGCTAGCAAGCTAGCCAACGTTAGCCAGTTAGCTTGGATGCCTGACTGCCGTTGTAAGGTCAGAACTCTCAAATCAAGCCTACTCTTCGACCAGAGCATCCGGTGTGCGCTCTGAACACTACAAGGAGCTAAATGCTCTGAATTTACAAACAGACAATCTGACAACACTCAATTTAAGAACGCCCAGGGGGCACTCTGGCACTCCAGATTGAATTTAAGAATACACACGAAGTCTAAATGTCTAGCTAGTAATCTGTTATGCTAACAAGCTAGCAAGAGGTTGCATAGCAACAGCATCAACATCCAGTAGACCAGTGAAGCACTAGTACGCTCAACTGAAAGGATACCCTTCGTTTAGCAGTGGTTCCCAACTTTATAGTCCTTTACCCCTTCAAACATTCAACCTCCAACTGTGTACCCCCTCTAGCACCAGGGTCAACGTCTTTGAAGCTGTCAGGCATACCCTTGGCAGCAAGAGCCTCTCGGTGGATGCTGCAGTGTACCCAAGTGGCATCGGGAGCAACTACTTGCACGTGCGTTACCACTCCACTATGTCTCCCTGTCATGGCTTTTGTGCCATCAGTACAGATAGCAACACGTCTTGATCACCAAAGTACATTTGATGTCACAAAGATGTCCAGAACTTTTTTTAAATCATCTCATGTTGTTCTGGTTTCCATTGGTTTGCAGAAGAAGCCTAGCCACTAAGTAACTCACCATATAAGAAATACACTTCTAGCCACTTCTTATTAATGGTATATGTTGCTTTTATAAACTTTGCAAACTGTCAACTGTGTTTATTTTCAGAAAATGTAACATGCCTCCTTGCAGCATGCCTAAGGCACATTCACACAGATGAGCAGGGACCCTGGGCATCTTCCTTTTGGTGAGTCAGTAGAAAGGCCTCTTTAGTGTCCCAGGTTTTCATAATTAACCTTAATTGCCTATTGTCTGTAAGCTGTTAGTGTCTTAACGACCGTTCCACAGGTGCATGTTCATTAATTGTTTATGGTTCATTCTACAAGCATGGGAAACAGTGTTTAAACCCTTTATATTGGAGATCTGTGAAGTTATTTGGATTTTAATGAATTATCTTTGAAAGACAGGGTCCTGAAAAAGGGACGTTTCTTTTTTTGCTGAGTTTACTTGTCTTACTACTTGAAAGTTGTCTTTATTCTCGCTCAAAAAACTCCTGTGGCTTATTTTTCAAATTGTCTTGTTTCGTTTCCAAATGTCTGCATGAAGGTTTCCTGTATTTGACATTGTGTTGTTATTTCGCTGAACACTAGATGGTTTAATTTTATTTTGGGCAGAGAAACGAGGCTAGTCAGGTGAGAGAAAAAAAACTCAGCTCAGTTGGAAAATATAAATGTACTGTTTGAAAATGTGAAGAACTGTAATTTTTGTATTATGTTTTAAAGGTGAATAACATTTTTATTTGGCCTACCCCCGACAGCTTTGAGCGTACCCCGGGGGGGTAATAAAAAACATCTCTCCACTATTCAATTTCAACAAAATGCCAAGCAACAGTAGGTCTTCTTCTTAAAACATTGTGTAAGTGGTAACAGAAATGAAAAAGCAGCCTTGTCATTACCTATGAGCCATGGGGTTTTGGATACCGTGATGGAAGAATTTTGAGTATAGTTTACTAAACAATAGGCTCCTGCTGGCATTTATTCATCCAGAACTGACCAATGTCCCGTGTCAATAGCCCACGTTATGAAAGCTCCGAGGCTATAACCATCACTCAGGGTATATTCAACAGGCGCTGGGGGTATCAATCCCCCACGTTATGAGAGCTTCGAGGCTATAACCATCATTCAGCCTATATTCAACAGGTGCTGGGGGTGTCAATTCCCCACGTTATGAGAGCTCCAAGGTTATAACCATCACTCAGCCTCATATATTAAACTTCTCATCATATACCAGAATGAAAATGAAAAGCATGCAATAAAAACCATCATTACAATCAAAACATTCCCCTTCGAAAAACAGAGGAGCAGGTGGCACACTACGAATCTTGAAAAAAAGAGAAAAAAAGAAAGCAGATGACCAACTCTGGCATTGCAAAGCATTAATCAAGGCCCTAGCCGGCCAGGAAATTAAATAAGGAGACAAAGAAATGGGCTGGGGGGAGGCTTTTGACCCCATGATATTGAGAGACGGTGCACTTGGGCTGCGGTATTTCATAAATTCAGCATTGGCATAAAGGTAATAGAACTTCGGAGCGGGGCAGCTAACGCTAACAATCACCGACAGACAGCCCTCCCCCTGAACGAGATGAAAAGGAAGAGCCTTTATGACGTGAGATTATAAAAGGTAAAAATGTGCTGCTAATTAGTAATTAGGCTGTTCTGTTGGAGGGACAGGCTCAGACCTTGACACGGAGACGACACTAATTGCGGCCGTCAGAACAACCATCGATTCTCATTTTGAAATAAAACCCGGCTCGACATCGCCAGGCAGCTCTTGACGGGCGTGGGCTGACAGGTACTGTCGGCTGTAGTGAGGAGGAATATAGGCCTACCAACAATCCTCATTTTCGCCCCAGAACAGTCCAAATTGGCTGTGCTGTTATGCTCAGGGCATTCGTCCAGTGGGTTGGTATTTGAGCAAAGTTACTGGCTAGCTATAATCCCTCCAGCAAAACAACCTGCCCTTTATGATTCCTGTCCAGCTGATCAGTTTGTTTGGAGCAAGTAAGGACCTAATGATGAAGGTATAGAACAACATTAAGAAACCTCTTGATGTAGGCTTACTTGACCTGAAATTATGAAGTTTCCTACCAACTACGCAAAGCCTAAAATAGATGACCTGGACTGTGACACGATGTGACAGGAGATATGACAGCTATGCCCAAGGTCATTGGCAGGACTAGGCTTTTGAAAACATTATAGTACTGTAGGCTATATGATCTAAGAGGCTGAGCTCACTCAATGCTCAAATCAGTTTGAAGTGTTGAAACCGGAGGTAAGACCAGCGGCGTCAACATGTGTCATTTGGGCCACACACGGTTAACATGGACAATGACATCAGCACTGAGAGGGTCCCTTCAGGCTTCACAAATCGCCAGGTCCGCCTCATTGGGCCCTCCTGTCAAAGCATGCTGGAAAAGGAATTAAAAGCATCTATTGACCAAATTGACTCGGCTGGCAGAAGGAAGTCTCACTGAATGTGTGGTGTACTTAGTGAGGGGGAACTGTTGCCAATTTCTGCACTTAAGAACAGAATACTCAGGCTAGTTCCAGAGACACAGCGAGGGTCCTCCAGAAGCTTCATTTATTCTCAGCAGGAAACTGAGGCTGAAATGAGTTCTGCCGGAGACATAAATAGACTGTCAATATTAGAGGTCAGAATAAAAGCCCTTTTATTCCATCGCAGGCTAGATTTCCATGTCTTTATATTAGAGAGAGAACTGCAAATCAGAAATAGACATTCACTTTTTCTTGTTGTTATTATCTTAAACACAACAAATGTATGTGTTGTATGGCAGCTTTATTCGCATCCAATCCAAGCTTGAGTTTCCATACGATCGTATCACTAATGAAGTGATAAGATTGATGCAGCTATCTGGACAACTTCAGCCATTGATTCCCTGTCGGTAATATTGACCTGTAATATTACATCAGACGGTGGAATTCCTTAGAAACATTGTTTTAACCTGAGATAGCCAATTACAGTAAAGATTATTCATGCAAAGAGCAGATCTCAATGCAACTTGGCATACCTTTATGAAGATACGTTATGCCCCATAGAAAACCACCAGGAGCAATTGTCTCTAACTGGGTAAGGGGGTGTACGCCTAAGCAGCATAGCCTAACTTACGTGGCAACAATGTGTCATTGCAATTCAAATCTGGTAGAAAAGGCTGCTATTAACCCCATTTCTGACTGGTGAAAATAACCATGGGAAGTATTTGGAAAGGACATGGACACCAAGTCAGTTAAGAATAAATTATTATTTACAATGATGGCCTACCCCAGCCAAACCCAGATGACGCTGGGCCAATTGTATGCCGCCTCATGGGACTCCCAATCACGGCCGGATGTGATACAGGCTGGATTCAAATTAGGGACTGTAGTGACAGGGACCGTAGTGACGCCATTCAGGAGCCCGATTGCCAATGGACATGAAGCCCTGAGAACTGAACCTCAAGAACACAGCCACAACCCCCTCTACTATCTATGGCAGGGTTCCCCAACTGGCGGTTGGGTGGTTGGGTGGTTTCATTTGGCCAGCCAAGTTTTCTGAGATTTTTTTATTTATTTATTTTTATTGTTGGACATAATAGACTGCAAAAACACCAGGAAATCAGTTCCAAGTGATTTTAATTTAAGAAATATATTCCCAAGTATTCCATGCATAATAGAGAGATACGTGATCGTATACAAATGTAAACAAGGTTAGTGCTTCATGAGGTCAATTTGCTGTCTACTAATTATTTGTAATTATGCCCCCCGACCATCCGCTCAAGAAAAAAAATCGGCCCGCGGCTAAATTTGGTTGGTGATCCCTGACCTATGGTATTCTCCTCAACCCCCACCACAACTCTCCCTCTCCCGGCAGGCCCTGAGCTGAAGAGATTAGGGCAGGCTAATGTTTACAATCTGTAATAATAACGCTGGGAACTGCCACTATAATCATCCTTGAACTAGGTTTAGCCTGGGCATTATTGCAGTTATTACAGAGGTAATTCAAGCCACCGCTGAGAATCTTTAGATTTCATTTAAGCCTTTTTGGATGATGCTGTGCGCTGACAATGGCCGTCCATCTTTCTAAACAGTCCTTATCTGAACGAAGGATCCCAGCCTCCGATTGTGCCGTTGATGGATAGCTCTCCCGTTTTTTTCCCTTCGCACTCCCCCTCTCCTTATTTCTCACTTCACAAACTGTCTGAAGACTTTCCATTATCGCATAGTGAGAAGAGGCCACAGCGGATATAGTGGCTGTCCAGAAAAAAACTGGGGTCTATGAGAAGGCAAACGAGGGTAGACAAGACGTGCTCCCCAATCTAAAGTGGCTTCCTCTCTTTGTTTACTTTCCTTCTTCTGCACTGATATGAAAACAACTCACCCGAGTACTAGGCCTACTGAGTAACCTTCTTTCATCTGTCCAACTCTTTTAAAATTTGTGTGAGGAGAATAGGACAGGTAGAGTGGGTATACAGTATGAGATTGCAGGCAGGCCACTCAGAGAATATAATAAAATAAATAATGTTTTAGTGTAACATACACCAGAGATAGGTGCATTGAAAGGTGTTGTTTCACAGGGACAGCCAGAGTAGTACAGTGCCCCTCAAGTAAATTTGGGTTAAGTGCCTTGCTGAAAGGCACATGGACAGATTTTTCACCTTGTCTGCTCGGGCATTCGAACCAGCGACCTTACGGTTACTGGCCTAACGCTCTAAGACCTAGACTACCTGCCCCCATAAAAATGGGAGCTTCTTCAATTGAAGATCCCTACTTGACAAAGCTAGTTTTCCAACATGGAAGACACCTGATGCTCGTGTGGGAGTCCCTCTTATGTCGGTAATGAGGCAGCCTTCATTGCAATATCTGAGAAAAACCACCACACAACTTTCTTTTGATGCTATATTAAAAAGACAAGCATTCATTGCCCAACTGCTTGGTGGAATCATGGATCTCTTTACAGGTCATAACTCAACTGAAGATATCTACATTCTCAGCTAAGCAAGGGTTGAGAGACGGCAAAAAAATAATGTTAGGAGAGAACAGAGAGAGATAGAACCAGAGTGCGAACCAGAGAGAGAACCAGAGAGAGAGATACAGCGAGAGAGAGAAGTTTGGCAAAGTTTAGAGCTGCCACCCAGCCTCCCAGAAGGCGGACTTGCAGTCAGCTTATGAGTCAAACTCCACTCAACCTTTCGTTTCCTTGTCTCCTCACTCTCCCTTCAACACAAAGAAAAGTATGGGGCAGAACAAGAAAAAGGGAAAACAAGCTTAACTGCTTAGAAATTCAAGGTAAACAACTCCTGTGTCGGGTGGATTTGAACAAAGGCTGCAGACTTTTTCCGCACCCAGTAGCACTAGCCGAGAATGCTAAATTAGCCCCAAATAAATTAACACCATGAAAGGTATACAAGACTCGCTCCAGGAAAATTTGTCCCTCATCGGGAAAAAAACATGATTCAGCGGGCCATTTAACACATTCTCTCAATGACGAAGCCTATCAAAGCCTGGTATTAGCCCCTCAAAAGCTTGACAGAAGCCCAGAAGATTACTTAACTCTCTGTTTATTAGATTAAAGTGACAATCCCAATGTAAAGCTGAAGTGAATGAGCTGGTGATGAAACATCTTGCTTGCTGAACACAAACCCGAGGCACCGATAAGACCAGAAACCACCTCTTTAAGACGAAGACATATACAGTAAAAGCTCAAAAGACTTGGACACCTTCTCATTCCAGGGATTTTCTATATCTGTATTATTATCTACATTGTAGAATAATAGTGAAGAAATCAAAACTATGAAATAACACATGGAATCATGTAGTAACCAAAAAAGTGTTAAACAAATCAAAATATTTTATATTTGTGATTCTTCAAAGTAGCCACCCTTTGCCTTGACAGCTTTGCACACTCTTGGCATTCTCTCAATCAGCTCCGTGAGGTAGCCAACTGGAATGCATTACAATTAAGACATGAAGATCAGTCAATCCGGAAAACGCAGTCAAGCGCTATGATGAAACTGGCTCTCATGAGGACCGCCACAGGAAAGGAAGACCCAAAGTTAACTCTGCTGCAGAGGATAAGATCATTAGAGTTAACTGCACCTCAGATTGCAGCCCAAATAAATGCTTCAGAGTTCAAGTAACAGACACATCCTCAACTGTTCAGAAGAGACTGCGTAAATCAGACCTTCTTGGTCGAATTGCTGAAAAGAAACCACTACTAAAGGACACCAATACTAAAAAGAGACTTGCTTGGGCCAAGAAACACGAGCAATGGACATTAGACCGGTGGAAATCTGTCTTTTGGTCTGATGAGTGAGACGCAGAGTAGGTGAATGGATGATCTCTGCATGTGTGGTTCCCACACTGAAGCATGGAGGAGGTGGTGTGATGGTGTGGGGACGCTTTGATAGTGACACTGTCAGTGATTCATTTAGAATTCGAGGCTCGCCTAACCAGCATGGCTACAACAGCATTCTGCAGTGATACGCCATCCCATCTGCTTTGCGCTTAATAGGAGTATAATTTGTTTTTCAAAAGGACATTGACCAAAAACGCCTCCAAGCTGTGTAAGGGGTATTTGACCAAGAAGGAGAGTGATGGTGTGCTATATCTGAGGACCTGGCCTCTACCATCTCCCAACTTCAACCCAATTTTTATTTATTTATTATTATTTAACTAGGCAAGTCAGTTAAGATCATATTCTTATTTTACAGTGACGGCTGAGCCAATTGTGCACCGCCCTATGGGACGCCCCGATCACGGCCAGTTGTGATACCCTGGTTCGATCCTTGGATGTCTGTAGTGACACCTCTAGCACTGAGATGCAGTGCCTTCGACTGCTGCGGCACTCTTGAGTCCTAAATTGAGATGGTGTGGGATGCGTTGGACCACAGAGTGAGGGAAAAGCAGCCAACAAGTGCTCAGCATACGCGGGAACTCTTTCACGACTGTTGGAATAACATTCCTTGTGAAGCTGGTTGAGAGAATACCAAGAGTGTGCAAAGCTGTCATCAAGGCAAAGGGTGGCTACTTTAAAGAATCTCAAACATAAAATATATTTTGATTTGTTTAACACGTTTTTGGTTACTATGTCATTCCAAATGTGTTATTTCATAGTTGTGATGTCTTCACTAATATTCTAAAATGTAGAATATAGTAAAAATAAAGAAAAACCCTTGAATGAGTCGGTGTGTCCAAACTTTTGACTCGTACTGTTTAACAAACTCATTGTTTCCTTTTTATCAAGCGCTAACCATTAGCCTTAGGCCTCCAATGGACATTCGTCAAAGATGGCTTCATAGATTCCTGATTTGGAACTCAAAGGGTTGAAGGGCATTGGCAATTAAGAATCTCATTAGCAATAGCCATAGCATGCTCTCTGCTCCTGTGTCATGGACTTCCCACACCCTCACACATCATTAGCAGTCAATGCCAATCAGGAAGAAGAAGAAAAAAAAGGGGGGGGGGATATTTGTAGTCCAGGTAGCAACCATGATTGTTTACCCAAATGCTCAAAAGATTTAAAAAACGGATGGGAAATGTGTTTACTGACACAGCGTGGTACAGCACAGTCATTAAATAATTACAGCAAGCATCAATGCCTTAGGAATTAAAATAAAATAAACACTTTGGGCGCTAAAATAAACAGCCATGCTAATCCATCAGGCATCATCAGAGACCTCCTGTCATCTCGCGCAGTATACCACCCGTCCGCAGCTGTAATTAACTCATTTTGGTACGACGTGACAGCAAACAAAAAAATTGAAATGAAAAATGACAAACAAGACTTCGGGAAAAAAGTACAGGAAGTTGCTATGGAGACCAGAAGCATATCAGTGTTCTAATTTGGAGTGGGCCCAGCTAAATAATTGCCAGAGTTAACTAACCAAATCAGAGTTCTAGCTGTCGATGGCACATAATGAATCATGCTATCAGATGTGTTATGGCCGATTAAATGTTTGATAAACTATATTAAATAAAATCTCAAATAGAAGAAATTTCACACTAGTTTCAAATAAATGAGTTTAAATAAACCTCTCAGAATAGAGTATCATAGAGCCCGCTCAATTGACCAAGTATCATGATTAGTTTATTAATTCATTTGACCATTTTAAAAACAAGCACACATACAACTCGAAAAAGACATGCAGTACCAGTCAAAAGTTTGAACACTCATTCAAGGGGTTTTCTTTATTTTTACTATTTTCTACATTGTAGAATAATATTGAAGACATCAAAACTATGAAATAACACATATGGAATCATGAAGAAACCAAAAAAGTGTTAAACAAGTCAAAATATATTTTAGATTTGAGATTCTTCAAAGTAGCCACCCATTGTCTTGATGACAGCTTTGCACACGCCTGGAATTCTCTCAACCAGCTTCACCTGGAATGCTTTTCCAACAGTCTTGAAGGAGTTACCACATATGCTGAGCACTTGTTGGCTGCTTTTCCTTCACTCTGTGATCCAACTCAAACCATCTCAATTTGGTTGAGGTCGGGGGATTGTAGAGGCCAGGTCATCTGATGCAGCACTCCCATCACTCTTCTTCTTGGTAAAATAGCCCTTACACAGCCTGAAGGTGTGTTGGGTCATTGTCCTGTTAAAAAACTATTGATAGTCCCACTAAGCCCAAACCAGATTGGATGCAGAATGCTGTGGTAGCCATGCTGGTTAAGTGTGCCTTGAATTCTAAATAAATCAGAGACAGTGTCACCAGTAAAGCACCCCCACACCGTAACACCTACATGCTTTACGGCATCTCACAAAGTGGTTGGAACCAAAAAACCAATTTGGACTCCAGACCAAAGGACTAATTTCCACCGGTCTAATGTCCATTGCTCACGTTTCTTGGCCCAAGCAAGTTCCTTCTTCTTATTGGTTTCATTTAGTAATGGTTTCTTTGCAGCAATTCGACCATGAAGGCCTGATTCACACAGTGTACTCTGAACAGCTGATGTTGAGATGTGTCTGTTACTTGAACTCTGTGAAGCATTTATTTGGGCTGCAATTTCTGAGGCTGGTAACTCTGATGAACTTATCCTCTGCAGCAGAAGTAACTCTGGGTCTTCTATTCCTGTGGCGGTCCACACGAGAGCCAGTTTCATCCTAGCGCTTGATCGTTTTTGTGTGCACTTGAAGAAATGTTCAAAGTTCTTTCCGTATTAACTGACATTCATGTCTTAAAGTAATGATGGACAGTTGTTTCTCTTTGCTTATTTGAGCTGTTCTTGCCATAATATGGACTTGGCCTTTTACCAAATAGGGCTATCTTCTGTATACCACCCCTACTTTGTAACGCAACCGATTGCCTCAAACGCATTAAGAAGGAAAGTTGTATGATGGCATCGACAGAGATGTTCACCTCGCTTCGAGTTCTTAGGAAACTATGCAGTACTTTGTTTTTCATGTATTATTTCTTACATTATTACCCCAGGAAGTCTTAAGTCCTATTACATACAGCTGGGAAGAACTGTTGGATATAAGAGCAACGTCAACTTACCAACATTAGGACCAGGAATACGACTTTCCAGAAGTGGATCCTCTGTTCGGACCACCACCCAGGACAATGGATCTAATTCCAGTAGTCAACCCAAAACAAAGGCACCGCAGAAGGGGCAGAGGAACAGGTCAGCTGGTCAGGCTCCGTGGACGTGCACGTTACACACCGCTCCCAAGTATACTACTAGACAATGTCCAGTCTCTTGACAACAAGGTAGATGATATTTGAGCAAGGGTTGCCTTCCAGAGAGACATCAGAGATTGTAACATTTTCTGTTTCACGGAAACATGGCTCACTTGGGATATGCTGTCGGAATTGGTTCAGCCACCGAGCTTCTCCATGCATCGCACCGACACCGACAGGTGTATTCTTCATGATTAACGACTGATGGTGTAATCATAACATACAGGAACTCAAGCCCTTCTGCTCACCCGACCTAGAATTCCTTACAATCCAATACCGTCCATTTTACCTACCAAGAGAATTATTGTCAGTTATAGTCACAGCTGTGTACATTCCCCCTCAAGCAGACACCAAGACGGCCATCAAGGAACTTCACTGGAATATATGCAAACTGGAAACCATACATCCGGAGGATGCATTTATTGTAGCTGGGGATATTAACAAAGACATTTTGAAAACAAGGTTACCTAAATTCTACCAGCATATGGCGCATGGGCAGTGGCGAGAACCAATCAACGCTGGAGATGTTGTACCCACTGTTACAATTAAAACCTATCCTGACCAGAAACCGTGGATGGATGGCGGCATTCGTGCAAAACTGAAAGCGCGATCCACCGCATTTGACCATGGAAAGAGGTCTGGGAAAATGACTGAATATTAGCAGTGTAGTTATTCCCTCCACAAGGCAATCAAACAAGCGAAATGCCAGTACAGGGATAAGGTGGAGTCGCAATTCAATTTCTCAGACACAAGAAGTATGTGGCAGGGTCTACAGGAAATCACGGATGACAAAAAGAAAACGACGCGTCACGGACGTCACACTTCCAGACAAACTAAACACCTTCTTTGCCCGCTTTGAGGATAATACAGTGCCACCGTCGCAGCCCACTAACAAGGGCTGTGCCCCCTCCCTCCTTCTCCGTGGGTGATGTGAGTAAAACATTTAAACGTGTTAACCTTTGCAAGGCTGCTGGCCCAGATGGCATCGATAGCCACTTCCTCAAAGCATGCGCAGACCAGCTGGCTGGTGTGTTTATGGACATATTCAATCGCTCCCTATCCCAGTCTGCTGTCCCTACATGCTTCAAAATGGCTACCATTGTTCCTGTACCCAAGGCGGCAAAGATAACTGAAGTAAATGACTACCGCAACGCACCGTAGCACTCACTTCTGTCATCATTAAGTGCTTTGAAAGACTAGTCAAGGATCATAATCACCTCCACCTTACCGGCCACCCTAGACCCACTTCAGTTTGCATACCGCCCCAACAGGTCCACAGATGACCCAATCGCCATCACACTGCACACTGCCCTATCCCATCTGGACAAAAATAATACCTATGTAAGAATGCTGTTTATTGACAAGGCTCAGCATTCAACACCATTGTACCCTCCAAGCTCATCATCAAGCTGGGGGTGCTAGGTCCCAACGCCACCCTGTGCAATTGGGTCCTGCACTTTCTGACGGCCACCCCCAGGTGGTGAAGGAATGGAACAACATCTCCACTTTGCTGACCCTCAACACAAGGGTGCATTCTCAGCCCCCTCCTGTACCCACTATTCACCCACGATTGCGTGGCCATGCACGCCTACAACTCATGCATCAAGTTTGCAGATGACAACAGTTGTAGGCTTGATTACCAACAACAACAAGACAGCCTACAGGGAGGAGGTGAGAGCACTCGGTGTGTGGTGTCAGGAAAACAAGCTCTCATTTAAAGTCAGCTAAACAAAAGAGATGATCGTGGACTTAAGGAAACAGCAGAGGGAGCACCCCCCTATGCACATCGAAGGGACAGCAGTGGAGGTGGAAAGTTAAGTTCCTCGGCGTACACATCACAGACAAACTGAAATGGTCCACCAGCACAGACAGTGTGGTGAAGAAGGCGCAACAGCGCCTCTTCAACCTCAGGGGGCTGAAGAAATGTGGCTTGTCACCTAAAACCCTGATGATAAACTTTTACAGATGCACAATCGGGAGGATCCTGTGTCACAGCCTGGTATGGCAACTGCACCACCCTTAACCGCAAGGCTCTCCAGAGGGTGGTGCGGTCTGCACAACGCATCACCGGGGGCAAACTGCCTGCCCTCCATGACACCCACAGTACCCTATGTCACAGGAAGGCCAAAAAGATCATTAAGGACATCAACCATCCGAGCCACTGCTTGTTCACACCGCAACCATCCAGAAGGCATGGTCAGTACAGGTGCATCAAAGCTGGGACCGAGCGACTGAAAAACAGCTTCTATCTCAAGGCCATCAGACTGCTAAACAGCAATCCCTAACTCAGAGAGGCTGCTGCCTACATTGAGACCCAATCACTGGACACTAATAAATGGATTACTAGTTACTTTTTACAATGCCACTCTAAATAATGCCGCTTTAATAATGTTTACATATCTTACATACTCATATCACATGTATATACTGTATTTTATTCCATCTATTGCCACTCGGGCCATCGCTCATCCATATACTTACATGTACATATTCTCATTCCCCCTTATATTTGTGTGTATTAGGTAGTTGTTGGGGAATTGTTAGATTACTTGTTAGATATTACTGCACTAAAAGCACAAGCATTTCGCTACACTCGCATTTAACATCTGCTAACCATGTGTATGTGACAAATAAAATTTGATTTGATAAATTCCACAAATTCAATTTTAACAAGGCACACAAGTTAATTAAAATGCATTCCAAATGACTACCTCATGAAGCTGGTTGAGAGAATGCCAAGAGTGTGCAAAGCGGTCATCAAGGCAAAGGGCGGCTATTTGAAAAATCTCAAATATAAAATATATTTTGAATATATTTTAACACTTTTTTGCTTACTACATATGTGTAATTTCATAGTTTTGATGTCTTCACTATTATTCTACAATGTAGAAAATAGTACAAATAAAAACCCTTGAATGAGTAACAATTTTATTATTGCAGTTACATCGTAGCAGAGAAAAAAAGTAAATTGAGCGGCCTCCCCAACCCCTAGACACCTTATCTAGATTAACTCTGTTGGCTGCTGGTAGGCTAAACATGTACCAACCTTACCTGATATCTAATGAAATGTAGGCCTGGGTCTATACATCCTTGCTGAAAGGTACCCAAAGGTGCAATTAAGACCAAAGTGCATACTCTCTGATACGCCTGCCTCTTCAACGTGCAGCACATCAACAGTTAATGCAATGATTATGGCGCAATCCTCCCATTATCGCTGCTTGTCTGATTTCTCCTCTCCCTCTTTATCCCAGCACCATGGCTTTTCTAAGTGCCTCACCTATCAATCATATTTATGCTGTGCTGAGAAGATTCATTATACCTGGAAGACAGTCGAAGATGAGATTCACTAACTACAAATTCATGATTTGGGGTAAAAACACGTAGGCAAAAACACTACAGGATGGCTGCCATGCACAAGTACTGTACATGTTGCCAAACACGGGAGGATCAATCAGGCTAATGGTGCCTTTCAGAGACAAGTGTAGGTAACCAGGGCTAACATGCACCAGTGGCTCGATTGCATGTAAAGATGGAACAAACAGAGGTCTATTGCATGATAAACAGAGCTGGCAACATGCACCATGGCATGGTTGCCCCCCCTCACTTTTTTCTCTCCCTCTTGCTCTGTCTGTCTCTTTCGCTCTAGCTCTGTCTCTCGCCTATTAGAGTTTATGTTCCAGAAACATCTCGGAGCCAGGAGCCATTTGGAGCTGAAATAAATGTTGGCGAAAAATGAGCAGAGCAAAAGGCGACATTACCTCATGGGGAAAGAAAAGGAGTACATTGTTTCTCATTCTATCTCCTTCAGCCAACTTCCACACAGTAAACAGGGCTGTGAAGAAAAGGATGAATATACTAGAGGACTTACCACACAATTGGCCAACCTTTCTTTGGGAAGTACAGAAGGTTTGATATATCTAACAAGCAAGCGAGTTAGGAGTTTACTTAGGGCTTGGCGATATGGCCTAAAAATCATACCTCTTTTTTTTTTTTTTACGTATGGGTGATTCACATCTTTGAAAAATATATATATATATTTCACCTTTATTTAACCAGTTAGGCCAGTTGAGAACAAGTTCTCATTTACAACTGCGACCTGGCCAAGATAAAGCAAAACAGTGCGACAAAAACAACAGAGTTACACATGGGATAAACAAGCGTACAGTCAATCAATCACACAATAGAAAAATCTGTATACAGTGTGTGCAAATGAAGTAAGGAGGTAAGGCAATAAATAGGCCAATAGTTGCAAAGTAATTACAATTGAGCAATTTACACTGGAGTGATATGTGCAGATGAGGATGTGCAAGTAGAAATAATGGTGTACAAAAGAGCAGAAAAACAAAAACAATATGGGGATGAGGTAGGTAGTTGGATGGATGGGCTATTTACAGATGGGCTGTGTACAGCTGCAGCGATCGGTAAGCTGCTCTGACAACTGATGCTTAAAGTTAGTGAGGGAGATATAAGCCTCCAACTATAGTAATTTTTGCAATTTGTTCCAGTCATTGGCAACAGAGAACTAGAAGGAAAGGCAGCCAAAGAGGTGTTGGCTTTGGGGATGACCAGTGAAATATACTGGCTGGCGCTCATGCTTCCAGTGGGTGTTGCTATGGTGACTAGTGAGCTGAGATAAGGCGGAGCTATACCTAGCAAAGACTTATAGATGACCTGGAGCCAGTGGATTTGGCAATGAATATGTAGCGAGGGCCAGCCAACGAGAGCATACAGGTCGCAGTGGTGGTATATGGGGCTTTGGTGACAACACGGATGGCACTGTGATAGACTACATCCAGTTTGCTGAATAGAGTGATGAAGGCTATTTTGTAAATGACATCGCCGAAGTCAAGGATCGGTAGGAAAGTCAGTTTTACGAGGGTAAGTTTGGCAGCATGAGTGAAGGAGGCTTTGTTGCGAAATAGGAAGCCGATTCTAGAGTTAACTTGGATTGGAGATGCTTAATGTGAGTCTGGAAGGAGAGAAAATCTACATGTTCTCTAAATACGCTTTGTTGTACATTTAAAGGTCAAATACACTACATTTCAAACAGTCAGGAATAATCTAATTCAGGGCTTGTGAAATTATACCTAGGCTAAATATAAGCCTTCCACAATCATAAGACACAATAATAATAATAATAATATTTTATAAAAATATTTTTTTTTTAGTTTGTTAACATTCACACATTTAACCAGAACCATGCAAAATGCACAATCACTAATATTGACCTACTTCTTGTAGCAGGCATTATAGAAAATGTACAATAATGACCTACTTCTTGTAGCAGGCGTTATGGAAAATTAACAATAATGACCTACTTCTTGTAGCAGGCGTTATAGAAAATTAACAATAATGACCTACTTCTTGTAGCAGGCGTTATAGAAAATTAACAATAATGACCTACTTCTTGTAGCAGGCGTTAAAGAAAATTAACAATAATGACCTACTTCTTGAAGCAGGCATTATAGAAAATTAACAATAATGACCTACTTCTTGTAGCAGGCGTTCCAGAACATGAACAATCTCACAAGCACCAACTCAAGTGTTGGGTTGTAGCCAGCTAATTTTTATATACACTGAACAAAAATATAAAATGCAACTGTGTTACAGTTCATAGAAGGTTATCAGGCCCTAATCTATGGATATCACATGAGTAGGCATGGACGCAGCCATGGGTGGGCATGGGCCCAACCACTTGAGAGCCAGGTCCACCCACTAGGGAGCCACGCCCAGTCAATGAGAATTAGTTTTTTCCCAACAAAGAGCGTTATTACAGATAGAAATTCTCCTCAGCACCCACCCACCTCCTGGCACCCCAATGGTGGAACCAACTTCCCCCATATGCTAGGACAGATGAGTCCCTGCACATCTTCAAACATCTTCCCTACCTCTTCAAACAGTATCGTAAATAATCCTCCTCCTCACCTCGACCCCCTCCCCCCTTTAACCAGCACTTAAACTTGACCCCCCTCCACCCCACTCTCCCTTCTAGCTCTGACTACTGATAGCTACTTTATTGAGGAAACATTTTCTTTCTATGCCTGTGATATGTGGTTCTCACCTAGCAATCTTGAATGAATGCACTAACTGTAAATTGCTCTGGATAAGAGCATCTGCTAAATGACTAAAATGTCAAATCTAAATTATCTTGGCGAAGGACAAATGCTGACTAACAGGGATGTAAACAAATTTGTGCACAAAATTTGAGAGAGAGCTTTTTGTGCGTATGGAACATTTCTAGGATATTTTATTTCAGCTCATGAAAAATGGGACCAACACTTTACATGTTGCGTTTACATTTTTGTTGAGTATATTTAAAATCTAGAAAGCTAGCAAATAGATCCAAGTTACCAAGGTAGAACAGTTGAATTGTTATGAACACACCCTTCTGTCAGTCTCCAAAAGAACAGAACGATGGCCTGTCCGCTTTCTTCAGATATTGAAATCAAGTGGCCTATCTTACTTCTATATAATTGCTTTGTATACTGATATACAGATTAGACAGCTAGTATAACAGTCTGTGGCTAAAATGCTGTTAACGGTACATGGAGCACGCGACAGAAACTGACAGAAACTGAGCATTCATTTTCCAGAATCTATATTGATACTCCTGTTTCAGTAGTGTCTGCTCTTCGTAAATGTGAGGAGTTGACACAGGAAAAAGGGTATCGCTAGAAAGGTTACCTTCTCCTCTATTACAGTAAAATAATTTCTCAATGTGTTTCAGTGTCCATATGACCCATTCTGTTGGACCAAACCTCAAACGCAAAGAGGCAGTTGAAAACACTTCTTGTCAAAGAGGAAGAAGTGATCTTTCATGTTTGTTGTTCTGAGTGGCAGGGGGAGGAGCTTGTTGTCTGTGTGTAAATGAAAAGGTGCACAGCCACAGCAAAAGGAACGAAGGAGACCTGAAAGACGACATGAGAACAAGCAGACAAATTTTAATTATTTATTTTTTATAACCTCAAATCGTGCAATACAGGCATTTGAATTAGGGATGGATAAAAATGTACAGAATAATTATCTGGAGGAAAATGGAGGAGGATCATGCTTTTTCAATTTCAGTGAAGGGGAGGGATTAGTATTTTTTAAATCTAGTCCAGGAGAGGGCCATGTAAATTGTAATTGATAAAATGTCTATATTTTTCAGTGTTTTAGAATGAGTTGCTTTATTAGGCCATATACAGTATACACATGATCGATGCCGCCCCGCATCTCTGATTCTCGCTGGACACGAAATATCCAGTGTTTAGTGTAGTCTCAATCAAATGATCCATAGCCTGTAGATATAGAGTGCTTTCAAAAAATATTCAGAACACTTCACTTTTTCCACAATTTCTCCATCAATCTACACACAATACCCCATAATGACCTTTTACTTTGTTGAAACACATTTGGCAGCAATTACAGCCTAGTCTTCTTGGGAATGACGCAACAAGTTCGGCACACCTGTATTTGGGGAGTTTCTCCCATTCTTCTCTGCAGATCCTCTCAAGCTCTGTCAGGTTGGATGGGGAGCGTCAATGCACAGCTATTTTCAGGTCTCTCCAGATACAGTGGGGCAAAAAAGTATTTAGTCAGCCACCAATTGTGCAAGTTCTCCCACTTAAAAAGATGACAGAGGCATGTCATTTTCATCATAGGTACACTTCAACTAAAAAAAATCCAGAAAATCACATTGTAGGAATTTTTATGAATTTATTTGCAAATTATGGTGGAAAATAATTATTTGGTCAATAACAAAAGTTTCTCAATACTTTGTTATATACCCTTTGTTGGCAATGGCAGAGGTCAAACGTTTTCTGTAAGTCTTCACAAGGTTTTCACACATTGTTGCTGGTATTTTGGCCCATTCCTCAATGCAGATCTCCTCTAGAGCAGTAATGTTTTGGGGCTGTTGCTGGGCAACACGGATTTTCAACTCCCTCCAAAGATTTTCTATGGGGTTGAGATATAGAGACTGGCTAGGCCACTTCAGGACCTTGAAATGCTTCTTACGAAGCCACTCCTTCATTGCCCTTCATGCTGAAAGACCCAGCCACGTTTCATCTTTAATGCCCTTGCTGATGGAAGGAGGTTTTCACTCAAAATCTCACGATACATGGCCCCATTCATTCTTTCCTTTACACAGATCAGTTGTCCTGGTCCCTTTGCAGAAAAACAGCCCCAAAGCATGATGTTTCCACCCCCATGCTTCACAGTAGGTATGGTGTTCAAACACGACGAGTTGAGTTTTTACCAAAAAGTTATATTTTGGTTTCATCTGACCATATGACATTCTCCCAATCTTCTTCTGGATCATCCAAATGCTCTCTAGCAAACTTCAGACGGGCCTGGACATGTACTGGCTTAAGCAGGGGGAATGTCTGGCACTGCAGGATTTGAGTCCCTGGCGGCGTAGTGTGTTACTGATGGTAGGCTTTGTTACTTTGGTCCCAGCTCTCTGCAGGTCATTCACTAGGTCCCCCCGTGTGCTTCTGGGATTTTTGCTCACCGCTCTTGTGATCATTTTGACCCCACGGGGTGAGATCTTGCGTGGAGCCCCAGATCGAGGGAGATTATCAGTGGTCTTGTATGTCTTCCATTTCCTAATAATTGCTCCCACAGTTGATTTCTTCAAACCAAGCTGCTTACCTATTGCAGATTCAGTCTTCCCAGCCTGGTGCAGGTCTACAATTTTGTTTCTGGTGTCCTTTGACAGCTCTTTGGTCTTGGCCATAGTGGAGTTTGGAGTGTGACTGTTTGAGGTTGTGGACAGGTGTCTTTTATACTGATAACAAGTTCAAACAGGTGCCATTAATACAGGTAACGCATGGAGGACAGAGGAGCCTCTTAAAGAAGAAGTTACAGGCCTGTGAGAGCCAGAAATCTTGCTTGTTTTGTAGGTGACCAAATACTTATTTTCCACCATAATTTGAAAATAAATTCATTAAAAATCCTACAATGTGATTTTCTGGATTTTCTTTATCATTTTGTCTGTCATAGTTGAAGTGTACCTACGATCAAAATTACAGCCCTCTCTCATCTCTTTAAGTGGGTGAACTTGCACCATTGGTGGCTGACTAAATACTTTTTTGCCCCCACTGTATGTTCGATTGGGTTCAAGTCCGGGCTCTGGCTGGGCCACTCAATGACATTCAGAGACTTGTCCTGAAGCCACTCCTGCATTGTCTTGGCTGTGTGCTTAGGGTTGTTGTCCTGTTGGAAGGTGAACCTTTACCCCAGTCTGAGGTCCTGAGCGCTCAGGAGCAGGTTTTCATCAAACATCTCTCTGTACTTTGCTCCGTTCATCTTTCCCTCGATCCTGACGAGTCTCCCAGTCCCTGTTGCTGAAAAACATCCCCACAGCATGATGCTGTCACCACGATGCTTCACCATAGGGATGGTGCCAGGTTTCTTTCAGACGTGACCCTTTACATTCAAGACAAAGTGTTCTGGCCAGTCTACCATAAAGGCCTAATTGGTGGAGTGCTGCAGAGATGGTAAAACCTTCCAGAAGGACAACCATCTCCACAAAGGAACTCTGGAGCGCTGTCAGAGTGACCATCGGTATATTGGTCATCTCCCTGACCAAGGCCCTTCTCCCCTGATTGCTCAGTTTGGCAGGCGGCCAGCTCTAGGAAGAATCTTGGTGGTTCCAAACTTCTTCCCTTTAAGAATGGTAGGACGCCACTGTGTCCTTGGAAACATTCAGATCTGTGCCTCGACACAATCTTGTCTCGGAGCTCTACGGACAAATCCTTCGACCTCGTGGCTTGGTTTTTGCTCTGACGTGCACTGTCAACTGTGGGACCTTATATAGACATGTATGTGCCTTTCCAAATCATGTCAAATCAATTGAATTTACCACAGATGGACTCCAAATAAGTTGTAGAAACATCTCAAGGATGATCAATGGAAACTAGATGCACCTGAGCTCAATTTCGAGTCTCATAGCAAAGGGTCTGAATACTTATGTAAAAAGAAAAGGTATTTATTTTTATACAGTACCAGTCAAAAGTTGACACTCATTCCAGGGTTTTTCTTTATTTGGACTTGTTGCTACATTGTACAATAATAGTGAAGACATTGAAAGTATGAAATAACATAAGGAATCATGTATTTACCAAAAAAGTGTTTAATTAACATATATTTTATAGTTGAGATTCTTCAAAGTAGCCACCCTTTGCCTTGACACATTTCTTCAAGTGCAGTTGAAAAACCATCAAGCGCTATGATGAAACTGGCTTTCATGAGGACCGCCACAGGAACGGAAGACCCCGAGTTACCTCTGCTGCAGAGGATCAGTTCATTAGAGTTAATTGTACCTCAGATTGCAGCCCAAATAAATGCTTCACAGAGTTCAAGTAACAGACATCTCAACATCAACTGTTCAGAGGACACTGCGTAAATCAGGCGATACTGGTCAAATTGTTGCAAAGAAACCACGACTTAAGGACACCAATAAGAAGAGGACTTGCTTGGGCCAAGAAACACGAGCAATGGACATTAGACGGGTGGAAATGTGTCCTTTGGTCTAATGAGTCCAAATTTGAGATTTTTGCTTCCAACCGCACGCAGGGTCTTTGTGAGACGCAGAGTAGGTGGACGGATGATCTTCGCATGTGTGGTTCCCACTGTGAAGCATGGAGGAGGTGGTGTGATGGTGATTTGCTGGTGACGGTCAGTGAATTATTTAGAATTCAAGGAACACTTAACCAGCATGATTACCATAGCATTCTGCAGCGATATGCCATCCCATCTGGTTTGTGCTTAGTGGGACTAACATTTGTTTTTCAACAGGACAATGACACAAACATACCTCCAGGCAGTGTAAGGGCTATTTGACCAAGAAGGAGAGTGATGGAGTGCTGCATCAGATGACCTGGCCTCCACAATCACCCGATTGAGATGGTTCGGGATAAGTTGGACCACAGAGTGAAGGAAAAGCAGACAAGTGCTCAGGATATGTGGGAACTCCTTCAAGACTGTTGGAAAAGCATTTCTATAGAAGCTGGTTGAGAGAATGCCTAGAGGGTGCAAAGCTGTCTTCAAGGCTACTTTGAAGATTTGTTTAACCCTTTTTGGTTTAACCCTTTACTACATGATTCCATATATGTTATTTCATAGTTTTGACTTATTCACTATTATTCTACAATGTAGAAAATAGTACAAATATAGAAAAACCCTTGAATGAGTAAGTGTCCAAACTTTTGACTGGTACTGTACATTTGAAAAAATTTCTAAAAACCTATTTTCGCTTTGTCATTATGGAGTAGTGTGTGTAGATTGATGAGGAATTGTTTTTATTTAATCCATTTTAGAATAAGGCTTTAACGTAACAAAATGTGCAAAAAGTGAAGGGGTCTGAATACTTCCCGAATGCACTGTAGGCTACGAAGTGCATGCCTGGAGAAGCACATCACAAAGTTATATTTCTAAGACAGCTGTAGGGATGGTGTAAATTAAACTAGACTGTATTACACACTGCACTGGATATTACAACCTTGAGTCCCGGCCTGCTCTACTCTTGCTGATCAAAAACTTGTTTGTGTGCCGCTTAACCATTAGCTGTGCTGTTTAGGCCTACGGCTTCTTCCGAAAAAAATGCACTCTCTTACGCACGGACTAGACTATAGCCTGTGTTCTGTTCAGTTTGAGAAGGAGAGCGCAAAGATGAAGAGTAAGATCTGAGGTCAACTTTGATAGCTTGCTTCTAGCGTAATAGATTTGATTAAAAACAATTTGTTTCTTGCTCATGATGTATTTATCATCAGAGTTATTGACCTCACAATAAGGTAGATTTCAAGAAATTTGCTTTGGGTTGCCCAAACTTGAAGCAGCAGTCACTGCACCATCAATCGGAAATTGACAGCTCATGTTTGTCACGTTCTGACCTTTATTTCCTTTGTTTTGTCATTATTTAGTATGGTCAGGGCGTGAGTTGGGGTGGGCAGTCTTTGTTTGTTTTTCTATGATTTGGGTATTTCTATGTTTCGGCCTAGTATGGTTCTCAATCAGAGGCAGGTGTCATTAGTTGTCTCTGATTGAGAATCATACTTAGGTAGCCTGGGTTTCACTGTGTGTTTGTGGGTGATTGTTCCTGTCTCTGTGTTTGCACAATATAGAGCTGTTTTGGTTTTTCACATTTCTTGTTTTGTTAGTCTATTCATGTATAGTCTCTTTATTAAAGAACCATGAATAAGAACCACGCTGCGTTTTGGTCCGCCTCTCCTTCACCACAAGAAAACTGTTACAATGTTGCTGAATGTAGGCAAATTAATTTCAACCACCTTCATTTTAATTAGACTTTACTAAAAACAAGAGGGCTTTGTGTTGGAGTAGTTTTGTCTGTCAAACATGTAGGCCTATAGGCTGATATATCCAGATGCAGATGCTAATATATGCATATTATTAGTAGTATTGGATAGAAAACACTAAAGTTTGTAAAACTGTTTAGATAATGTCTGTGAGTATAACAGAACTCATATAGCAGGCGAAAACCTGAGAAAAATCCAACTAGGAAGTTGGAAATCTGAGGTTTGTAGTTTTTTAACTCTTTGCCATTCCAATATACAGTGTAAATGGCGTCATATTGCAATTCCTAAGGCTTCCACTAGATGTCAACAGTCTTTAGAACTTTGTTTGAGGCTTCTACTATGAAGGGGGAGAGAATGAGAGGGGATTGAGCCAGGTGTCTGGCAGAGTGCTACAGGCTCGTGACGCGCGGTCACAAGAGAGTTAGCTCTCATTCCATTGCTTTTCTACAAACATAGGAATTCTCCAGTTGGAACATTATTGAACATTTATGATAAAAACATCCTAAATATTGATTCTATACTTAGTTTGACATGTTTCTACGACCTCTTATAACTTTTTGAACTTTTCGTCCGACGTTCGGCTGGACCTGAACGCGCGTTTGGATTTGTTTACCAAAAGCACTAACAAAAGAAGCTAGTTGGACATAAATTATGGACTTTATCGAACAAATCATTTATTGTGAAACTGCGATTCCTGGGAGTGCAATCTGATGAAGATCAAAGGTAAGTGAATATTTATAATGCTATTTCTGACTAATGTTGACTACACAATATGGCATATAGTTTTGGCTGCTTTGTTGTTTGAACGCTGTACTCAGATTATTGCATGGTGTGCTTTTTCCGTCAAGTTTTTTTGAAATCTGACACAGCAGTTGCATTAAGGAGAAGTATATCTCTAATTCCATGTATAACACTTGTATTTTCATCAACATTTATGATGAGTATTTCTGTAAATTGATGTGGCTCTCTGCAAAATCACTGCACGTTTTGGAACTACTGAACGTAACGCGCCAATGTAAAATTAGATTTTTTGATATAAATATGCACTTTATCAAACAAAACATACGTGTATTGTGTAACATGAAGTCCTATGAGTGTCATCTGATGAAGATCATCAAAGGTTAGTGATTAATTTTTATCTCTATTTGTGCTTTTTGTGACTCCTCTCTTTGGCTGGAAAAATGGCTGTGTTTTTCTGTGACTTGGTGGTGACCTAACATAATCGTTTGTGGTGCTTTCGCTGTAAAGCCTTTTTGAAATCAGACACTGTGGCTGGATTAACGAGACGTTTATCTTTAAAATGGTGTAAAATATTTGTATGCTTGAGGAATTTTAATTATGAGATTTTTGTTTTGAATTTGGCGCCCTGCACTTTCACTGGCTGTTGGCGAGGTGGGATGCTACCGTCCCACATATCCCAAAGAGGTTAGGTGAAACCCAAAACTAGTATTGAGGGGGTATGAGAGGGCCTACCCCTTGTTAGCTTTGGAAAAAAAAGAAACCGATCCCATTATATAAAGTGATCTTTAACAGCACTTTGGTCCGCGATGCTTTATGCTAGAAACAAGCTGTAAAATTCCCAGGAAAGACTTGACTACGATGTATATGGGGACATTCAGCGGCTGGGCTACAACCGGAGACAAAAAATGTACTTTGCTCGGGAAGTAATCTAATTCTGTCACAATCAATTGATTAAACGATTCACTTTTTGTACCATAGGAGATGTTTAAACCCAGACAGCTTTTAGGGAAACACTTGTGACCTTCTCTCAGTAGGTTAAGCCATGGAAGAAGAGTAGCCAGCAGTTAAAGCTTACATTCTTTCTGCGTTGGTAGGACTACTCTGTCTGGGGTGGAAAGGTAGGCCTATATTTTGAATGTACCATGCTCAGTCAGATTCCTAATGATGTCTCAGATTTAATTATTGCAAACTGGAACAGTTTCGTTGCAACCATGACACTGATTTGCCATTTGAGAAATATGTTAAGATCAACACAGGCCTATCTCTCTGTCCATTCTAAGCCTGTAATTTCTGTAATTTGTGTGGTATTAAAAATATTCTGCTAACGTGTGAAATTATGTAGAATTGCATGACATTTTTACAAAAGGCTATATTTTCTCTGACCTGCAAATACGATATGAGATGCATGCAATGCTTTTACTATAAAGGAGATCTTTACACTCCTACTCTTGTCCACGGTGGTCTGCAAACCCAAATGCTTCTGGCCCCCAGCCCTGTGCGCTATTAAAAGTCCTGCATTGCCATGTAATGCTTAAAGGATGAAGAACAGTTTCTAAAACGACATATCTAAGGCTCTGGTCAGTCCAGGAAGTGAAGGTAAATGTTCTCTACTATCCACTTTGTTTTAATTATTATTTTGGGTATATGGGAGGGTCACTTGTTTTTTTTCAAGTGTTCAGGTAGGGTTTAGGCAAAATATTCTTGGCTGAAGGGGCCATCCATTTGAATTTCAGAGAGGTCCGATTTTGTCCGTGTAATTATTTTTAAAATTTAACTCGGCAAGTCAGTTAAGAACAAATTCTTATTTACAATGACGGCCTAGGATCAGTGGGTTAACTGCCTTGTTCAGGGGCAGAATTTCAGATTTTTACCTTGTCAGCTCAGGGATTCAATCTAGCAACCTTTCGGTTACTGGCCCAAGGCTCTAACCACTAGGCTACCTGCCGCCCCATGTAACCCATACTATAAATAACATTCACTCCCTTAACCAAATTAATTCGATTTTTCACCCTGCCCTAAATATACTATAGCCTATATATAAAAATGTTTAAAGTGACATTCACATGTGTAACTTGTTACATTCAGTGACCAACTGACTGTTAAAAGCTAGGCCTAGTTGGTGTCAAAAGGTTATAGGATTAACATGTTTTTCCATTCTGGGCAGACTTTCTACTTTGGTCCAAATAACATCATCATGATTCTATGCCAATTGTGGACCATTAGAAAAATCCCAAATGGGACCACTGTATGACTACAACCAGATGGCAACTCTAATTCGGGAAGCACACATTCCCTTTGTGGACATTTTTCATTTTATCAAAAATATGGAGATGAAATATAGGCACTTTCAGACAGATTTTCTATGAGGAATAAAATTCTGTTCTTGACAGCCCAGAATTATGTGAATGCCTCGAGAAAAAATCTGCTGTACCGTATTTTAAACTTCTCTTTGCCTTCTACCCAGGAAGCTTGAGTTCACATGGTGACCATGAAAAGCTTGAAGCTTCTACAATAGCACTGCTCATGACTTTGATTAAAAAAAACAGCAAGAGAGTGGTCTCGAAGTGGGATATCAGAAAATTCAATGTTAGAAGAGTCAGACATTTTTTAAATGCTTAGAGGAAAAGCATACGCCTAATATTTGTATTGTCCTTAAATTATGTAGCCTAATTAGTAAGCTGTGCTACATAAACGATTTTGTGACACAAGTTACATTGCCATCAGAATGTATTCATACCCCTTGACTTATTCCACATTTTGGTGTTACAGCCTGAATTCACAATGGATTAAATATATTTGTTTTTAATTCTCACCCATCTACAGACAATATCCGTTTATTCAATGTACACTGATGTGAAAGAACTGGAAAGGTAAAAACAAATCCCCAGTGGGTGTCAAGCTGAAAACGGGGTTATTGGTTGCACCAAAAGCTTTATTTAAAATGGTTGATGTCAAAAATATGTTTTAGCATAGTTCTGCTGTTTAACATGACGTGTTATTGAGCACAAGATCTTTGAGGCTTGGAGAAGGTGGCAGTGAAGTTGCCTCTTGATACAGAGCTGAACGTGGAAACTCCATCTGTCTGACTCACTGGAACAATTTAGAACAAGATGTTGTGAGCAAGGAAAGAAAAAAATACATACTTATTCACAACCTTCAAAAGCAGTAACTTAACTAGTAAATTCTAGCCATGCTCGTGTGCAAGAAAGTAATATTGATATAAATCTCTTAATTACGTCATGACAAAAACAACACCCACACGCTGGTTGGTGTCACAAAGCATGTTGTCTTGAAAACGTTTGTTACCGAAATACCTTTCATTCACTAAAAGCAAATTAAACAAACCAACTAACCACAGGTTTACAGCTAAGTGCTTTTTTTATCTTTTGATCATGTTACCGCGTCTTAATATGACACCTGCAACCGTAGGCCGAAAGTCAGAGCGGCACAATGGTTCATCGATGATTGACCCTTTTAGCCATGCTAATTAATAAATGGCAGGCATTAGCTGCAGCTAGGAGTCGATTGTGTTTCCAAGTCAATCACTCCACCTGCTGTGCGGAGTACAGCAAGCTCCAGAGTCCTGGTGCTAGTGCTAATGGGCCTATAGCCTCTAGTTACTGACTCATAATCCTATCAATAATAAAACAAGCCAGGCGTCTGAGGGAACACACCCTTCCCTCTTTCACTCTGGCACTTTCCCTTTCGGATGGAGCTTTTCGCTGTCATTGTTGGTGCACCTCTTGGCACCTTCTCTTTTGCAATCACTTTCTTAGAACTCTTCAAAAAGGTGTTTCTTCAAAGCTCTTTGGTTTTCCAGAGGGATATTGTTGTGTTCCCATCATTTTCTGATGCCTAATGGAACGGTATGACAGAAAGCACCAATAAAGCAATGCACTGTTGTTTGTGTTGTCTGTTCGGGCTGTAGATCAAGGTAAAGGGAGAACACAGCACTGAAAAGTGCCTTGAAACATTGAAGCTTCTAATAAAGATAAAGCCCTCGTGACAGGTACATTACATGTGATGATAGCAGAATATCTCTCTGGGAAAAATCTGTCTAAAACTAGCCTATACTACCAAACTGTACTCGACATGTCAGGCTCTTTTCAAATGGACCCTATGAGCGAACAGTTGCACGCACTGACACCGCTGCCACCAAAAGAAGCTCAGTCAAAAGCACAAACACTTTTATGGCCTCCCCATTTCATCAACAACTCTTTGAAACATGCCACTGTGCTCCACTGTACATGGGTAATACGTCTCCTTTTGCCGCCCATCTCCTCCCCGAATCAAAGCAATCACACTTTCTGCGACGAATCAGCATGCAAATTGCTCTTTGTTACCACAGTTGAGACAGAGGAGACTGCGATGAGCACAATGGAAGTCAAATGCCTTTTGTGCCCCATTGAGACGAAACGCTGCCACTATCAGCCCCTGCCATCGTCGAGCCTGCATCCCAAAACACTGGGAGTCATTATGGGGCTAGGGGAGGCCTAATAGACTGACTGACAGATATTAACTTTGAAAGACCTGGGGGATATCAAAGGGATGACAGCACAATACAGCAAGTCTGAAAGTATTTTAAGGGTATGGGGTGTATACTCACTGCAATGCTCCCTTTGTGCTACAATGTGGTTGTTATTGTACAAATCTGTCGTTAACCCGCTGTTCCTAGGCCGTCATTGAAAATAAGAATTTGTTCTTTAACTGACTTGCCTAGTTAAATAAAGGTAAAATAAATAAAAAATTGCAGTGTGGTGGATGGTACTGTAAGCGAGGGAGGGCAAGTTTGTTGTGCTGGTCTTTGCAAGACCAGTTGACACTCTTCTGGAGATAGGAGGCAGGTAAACAGTACAGTGACTCGCACAATTTGGACGGAGTGGTGAACTGTGGGGAGATCAAAGTGGAAAAACAGCACCATCATACCTGAATGCTTCTAAGACTCCTGTATGTATAAAAAGGTAAAGCAGATGTTATTTTACCCTTATTTAACTAGGCAAGTCAGTTAAGAAGAAATTCTTATTTTAAATGACGGCCTAGGAAAAATGGGTTAACTGCCTTGTTCAGGGGCAGAATTACATTTTTTTGTATTTTTTTTACCTTGTCAGCTTGGGGATTTGATCTTGCAACCTTTCGGTTACAAGTCCAACACTCTAACACTCTAACCACTAGGCTACCTGCCGCCATCTTCAGAGTGAAGAACATAGCAGGGTCGCATAATCGTAGGAGAAACACTGTAGGTTGGGTTCAAATGTTTAAGAATCTTGTAACTTTTGGTAATATTTAATGTGTTAAAATTATAATGTAAAATATTCCTGGTAATCAAAGACAACATTTAGGCTAACTCATGGCATGAAATGTTAGTTCTAACCAAAACTAATATCAGCTCGCACACAAGAAGTGACACATCCGGCTAAACTTGCAGGTGGGGCCTGACAGTTACAGTAGCATTCTAGCCACAGTCTCTGAACATCAGCATTGCCAGACATGGCAGAGAGTATGATTAGCATGAGCGCCCACACTCTTAAAAACAGCCCAATTGAAGCAGACTGTTGTGCGTCGGGGAGTGCTCGGGCTCCATCTGTGAGAGGCAATGAAGCTGCACGGCGCAGCCATAGGGAGAAACTCCACTGGCTGTTGGGTAGGTAGTGTAACGGTGTCATCGGTGACCGAGTTCCCTCTCCTGTTGCTGTTTTCCATGCTAATGGCTCCACAAACAGAAGGGCCAGTGCCTTGTCAACGCAAGGCAGGCTGTCATCCGGGGGATGGAATTTATGCTCCCGGTATCCCTCTTTAATGGCCCTTGTGCTTGACAGCACTCTATTAAGCGCTCGACAGAGGGCCCCGGGTGCGGCCTTAGTTGCCATCACATGCTCGCTTTAACCTCAGCTATATTGCACCTGACGCAGACAGGAAAATGCTAGAGGGTGCGGCACTGTCAATACAACCAGACGTGTGGTTGGAAAGAAAAGCAACAGGTCAGTCTTCATCTCACATCCAACAGGTCCCCCTGGCTCTGCCCAAGATTCTCTGCTGCCGGCTTACCCCCACCAAAAACAATAACAACAAAAAAATCCATGAAGGTATTGCGGAGGTCTTGTTTTCCCAAATGCACTGTCAGGACTGAATAATTACAGATGATTGACACCTCATGTTATGTTTCAGAAGGGATGCAAAATGAATCTGACAGAGTATAATTTCAAGATTCTGTTTTAAAAAATATGGCAATCAAAGTTGTCAGTGACTACAGTGGGAGATAAAAAAGAATAATTGGAGGATGTGTCAGTGGGAGTGGGGACTGCCATTGAAAAGTCAAATACCACGGCCCTGAGCCTGAACTGACAGTGTGAAGATAAATTGTCACACTAACTAACCAGATTCAGCTTTACAGTCGCCTTTTTTACAGAGCAAACTGTGCCGTTGTTGGTGTTTATATAAAAATTGCGGTGGCACTGTTTTTCCTCGAGCAGTCTTATTCGGTGCACATCAGAACACTCTCCTCTTTCACTTGGTTACCCACAATGTGAGAGAATGCCGGTGAGTGGGGACGGCGTAGTTCAAAGCCATTATGAAAGTTTAATCAACACGAGCAGGAAGCTGTAGTTAGTCCCAACATAAAGGGGCTCAGGCCACCAACAGGACGCTTGGCAAGACGTCTCCTATCAAATGTATCATTCATTAGAATAGCGAACAACAAACATTGGCCAATGCAGGAAGCCGGGGCTTTAACCTCCCTGGGATATGTGGGATGCTAGCGTCCCAGCTGGCCAAAAGCCAGTGAAAATGCAGAGCGCCAAATTCAAATAAATTAGTATAAAAAAATCCAACTTTCATGAAATCACACATGTAAGATACCAAATTAAAGCTACACTTGTTGTGAATCCAGCCAACATGTCAGATTTCAAAAAGGCTTTTAGGCGAAAGCAAACTATGCTATTATCTGAGGATAGCACCTCCGTAAACAAAGAGAGAAAGCATATTTCAACCCTGTAGGCGCGACACAAAACGCAGAAATAAAAATATAAATCTTGCCTTACCTTTTACGAGCTTCTTTTTTGGCACTCCAATATGTCCCATAAACATCACAAATGGTCCTTTTGTTTGATTAATTCCGTCGATATATATCCAAAATGTCCATTTATTTGGCGCGTTTGATCCAGAAAAACACCATCTTGCGCCAAGTGACTACAAAATATCTCAAAAGTTACCTGTAAACTTTACCAAAACATTTCAAACTACTTTTGTAATACAACTTTAGGTATTTTTTAAAGTAAATAATTGATAAAATTGAAGACGGGATGATCCGTGTTCAATACAGGAAGAAAACAAACTGACGCTACCTTGTTCCCAGCCTATAGACAGAAACTAAAACAGGAAACATCCGTGCTCAGGTCTATCCAATGCTGGTCTGACCAATCGGATTCGACGCTTCAAGATTTCTTTGATCATGTGGACTGGGATATGTTCCCGGTAGCTTAAGACAATAACATTGATGTATTCGCTGACTCTGTGAAAGAGTTTATTAGCAAGTGCATCGGTGATGTTGTACCCACTGTAACTATTAAAACCTTCCCTACCCAGAAACCGTGGATGGATGGCAGCATTTGCGCAAAGTGAAAACGCGAACCAGTGAAGCTATTCCCTCCGCAAGGCAATCAAACAAGGAAAGCGGCAGTATAGAGACAAAGTATAGTCGCAATTCAACGGCTCAAACACAAAATGTATGTGGCAGGGTCTACAGTCAATCTGGCTCTCAGACAAATTAAACAACTTCTTTGCTCGTTTATGGACATATTCAATCAATCCCTATCCCAGTCTGCTGTGACAGCATGCTTCAAGATGGCCCCCATTGTTTCTGTTCCCAAGAAAGCTAAGGTAACTGAACTAAATGACTATTGCCCCATAGCACTATCATATTACCTCCACCCTACCTGACACCCTAGACCCACTCCAATTTGCTTACCGCCCCAATAGGTCCACAGACGACGTAATCGCCATCACACTGCCCTATCCCATCTGGACAAGAGGAATACCTATGTAAGAATGCTGTTCATCGACTACAGCTCAGCATTTAACACCATAGTACCCTCCAAACTCGTCATTAAGCTCGAGACCCTGAATCTCGACCCCCACCCTATGCAACTGGGTCTAGGACTTTGACTGGCCACCCCCACAAGTGGTGAGGGTAGGAAACAGCATCTCCACCCCGCTGATCTTCAACACTGGGGCCCCACAAGGGTACATGCTCAGCACTCTCCTGTACTCCCTGTTCACCCATGACTGCGTGGCCATGTACACCTCCAACTCAATCATCAAGTTTGCAGATTACACTACAGTGGTAGGCTTGATTACCAACAACGACGAGACGGCCTACAGGGAGGTGGTGAGGGCCCTGGTAGTGTGATGTCAGGAAAATAACCTCTCACTCAACGTCAACAACAGGAGATGATCATGGACTTCAAGAAACAGCAGAGGGAGCATCCCCCCGATCCACATCGACTGGACACTAGTGAAGAAGGTGGAAAGTTAAGTTCCTTGGTGTATACATCACAGACAAACTGAAACGGTCCACCCAAACAGACAGTGTGGTGAAGAAGGCGCAACAAGCGCCTCTTTAACCTAACGAGGCTGAAGAAATGGCTTGTCACCTAAAACACACAAACTTTTACAGATGCACAATCAAGAGCATCCTGTCGGGCTGCATCACCGCTTGGTACGGCAACTGCTCCGCCCTTAACTGCAAGACTCTCCAGAGGGTAGTGAGGTCTGCACAATGCATCATTAGGGGCAAACTACCTGCACCTACAGCACCCGATGTCACAGGAAGAGCCAAAAAGATCATCAAGGACAGCAGCCACCCGAGCCACTGCCTGTTCACCCCGCTATCATCCAGAAGGCGAGGTCAGTACAGGTGCATCAAAGCAGGGACCGAGAGACTAAAAAACAGCTTCTTTTGTTAAATATTACTGCACTGTCGGAACTAGAAGCACAAGCACTTCGCTACATTCACATTAACATCTGCTAACATGTGTATGTGACCAATACAATTTTATTTGATTTGAATGAAAGTATGTTCCCCATCTTTGCTGTCCCACAGGAGAGGCAAAGGGGAGCCCTGGGCTTCTGGACATTTACGTGGACATTTTTAAATATAGAATTCAACAATACAGAAGAGAAACAAGTGAAAGAAGGAAGACAGTTGATAACGCCAGAAATACCTCCAATTGTGATTAATTGTGGTTCCATTCATGACCTTACAAATAAGAAAAAATATATATATTCTAAGTTTGCCTCAGTAGCACAATATGGAATTAAAACCAAAGCTGTCGTTTGTCAGATAATCTGTTAGGCCCTATATGAGTTGTGAATTGTGACAGTTAGGTCTCCTGTGACATTTATCCTAAACCCCTAATTTTAGACTGTCAATATTGCCACCAAGGGTGTATGAAATGCATTGAATAGTTACACTTACCATCTGTGTCCTATAAATGTGAATTATGTGAGACAAATGCCTCTTGGGATGGTAAAGTGTCTGGCCTAAGGGGTAACTCCCACACTGGGTGACAAAGATAGGTTTCTAGGAAATAAATGCACCAGGAGAAGAAAACAGGTCAGAAATTGTGAGGTCAGACATTTTCACAACACCGCGCCAGAGGCTGCAGGGTGTTATTGAGAAAGGTTACAGAGGAGACATCCTGTGCATTATGGGATTACAGTTACACATGACACCATGGTGGATGGTGTCAGCACCACAAAATAAGAAAAATCTGTTATTTATACAACCATTTCAGAATGAGCTGGGGGACGTGAGTGAACGTGGCTGAGCTTAGCATGATGAATGAAGTTATCACACATTTCATCTCACTAGTTAAGTAGTCCCCAGTCACAGCCTTATTCTGGGACAGTGGCTAATTAGTCTAAAAGTTATGTCTGCCACCACCATAAAAGCAGAGGCTATTTACCAGGACAAAGTGTTGCAGTCTTCTAAACCCTTTAATACACAACGCTGGAGGCATTAACAAGAACTATCAGTTAACTGTATGAGAAGTGGTTTGTACATTGAAGCCTAATTAGAAAATCATGGCATAAGCACCATCAGACCTTTTAAGCGGGACATTTTGATATTGTTCATGAACAAACCAGATCATTACATAACATTTAAACATGCATCTGTCTAGATGTGACCAAAATGACAAACATGACATTTAAGAATTCCTCCGGAGTCATGGCATCTGTTAACGATGAGAGCTACTTAAGTGGTGCACTAGGGGGTTGCTATAAAATCACTCACGGTGCCCATATGGTTGTGCTGTGCCTACCCAGTCTCTAACTGATAGCCACATAAAGAAGACTAGGGGATGGCCTGTTTGAGGTTCCACTGAAGTCCCACATGAGTCAATGTCGAAAATATTTAAGAAAGGTAGGGTTTGAAATTCTGCTGCTTAATTTACTTATCTTATGAGGTAATAAAGTAAAACACAGGACTTTACTAAAGTAAAACACAGGATTTTAGGTCCCTGTTACGTACACCTCACGCACCAGCAAATTTTCCAGCATAAGAGAATAAACAAATTCAAGCATCAAACTGGGAGAATACGGAAATATTAATAGCTTTGTGAATCATTTGAGATTTTCTTAAAACAATTATGCAATAGGTAGCTAGGTACATGTCTATAAATAATTAGGGGCATTTTTTAAATGTTTTTTTAAAGCACTGCAGGGCTGTAAGTAGAAACATAGAAATAGATTGCTGGCACATGTTTTGTTCTTTCCCAGATGCATTCTAACAATTTTAACCACAACACAGACCAAAGCAGTGAACTGTAATGTAAGACAGACCCTCCATCGGCGCTGTGGTCGACTGCATAGGAACTACAGGCAATCTTCAAAGGTAGCTTTTGATATCCAACACCTGTGCCTCTGCGTTTTTCACTCCTGTATGTGGCATGTCAAGTTTGACGTCTTATGGCAAACCACCTCCAATAGCCTCGGATCCTTTGAGTAGTGAAAATAAGTCAAATGTATCTTTGCAGAGAGCCGCTAAGGGAAAGATGCCACGGCACACCTTGACTGAGGATCCGGGAGATAATGTCACAGGTGGCTCGAGCAGTGGGGGTTCCCAAAATCTCCATTACCAGCCCTGAGGACCTGAGGAGAGCGGGAGGAGACAGGGGCGAGTGCAATATGGCCAGTTTATTTTCACCTGGCCTCACAGTTTGACCTCTGTGCCATGTGTCGACCCCTCCAGAAGAGCCTGAAAATAATTAAGGGGCAAAAACTAAAATGGGCTGTTTGAGAAAGAGAGGAAAAAGTGTATTCAGAAGAGGATATGTTATGCATCTTAAGATGCAAAGCAATGCAGGGACTCCAAAAAGGCCTGCTCGCTGCTGAAATGTGTGATAATGATGAGACACACACACACACACACACACACACACACACACACACACACACACAGCTCCAGTCACTGCAGCAAAGATTGTGTATGTATGTAGACAAAAGCAGGCTGGCTGACGCTAGCCTGGCCTGAAGCGCATTATTGTCTTTCTCAGATGTTTCTCAGTTGAACCGTGGTTAATGCCCGCATGGTTTTCATACATATGAAAAACAAGTACAAGAAAGAGAGTAAGACAGAGTTAGAGAGGGGAAGAGGGAGAGAGATGGAGAAAAAAATAGTAGGACAGAGTGAGAGAGAGAAAAGACAGATGAGCCAAGGCGGGGTAGAACTCTGGACAAAGAAATAGAAGAGAGGAGGAGACTCTCCTTTCCCGCTGGGCCCCTCCCCCGAGCGGCCAGGTGGCTGAGCCTTCCACAGGGAAGAATGCAGACGGCCCTCCCACCCTTCGCCATTCTGTTCCCCACCATCACACGGCACAGGGCCGTAACGCCAGGCAGAAGGACACAAAGGGGCGGTACACCATGTTCATAGGCATGACACATCTACACAGGCTAAAAACATTGAATTGCTACAGTACCTGACAAGGGGAGAAATGGATGCCATTTTCAAAGCAATTATTCCCATAAAATTACCTTGAAGTCGTCGCCCATCTGCCGGGCAAAATAAAAGTTTACTCCGAGTCTTAATAATGAATGTTCTGGGTAAGGCTGTATTTAGATACTTTATAAATAACTCAAATAGATCTAACGGTTTGCTGCCAAAGGCTTAAATTCCCTTGTTGAGTGGGTGCCAAAGTGAAGGTCACCAACTACAGGTAACTGCCAAAATAAAGGAAACACCACCATAAAGTGTCTTAATATGGTGTTGGGCCACCATGAGACAGAACTGCTTCAATGCACCTTGTCTGGAAATTAAATTCCATCTAAATTTGTGTTTTGGTGATGGTGGCGGAAAACGCTGTCTCAGGCGCAACTCAAGAATTTCCCATAAGTCTTCAATTGGGAGACCTGGTTTTCATACTCATCAAACCATTCAGTGACCACTTCTGCCCTGTGGTTGGGGGCATTGTCCAATACTTTAACTCCGTTTTGTTTGTACAGCTTGTTTGGCCCACGCTATGTTAAGTCACTCTGGTTCACACTGACCGTTTGCAGAAAGTAGTTCATCACAACTTTTTCCCATCTTAGTCATTAACGCCTGCTAAAAGGCAGGCAACAATCAGGGAAGCAATATTGTTGACGGCAGTAGCAATACTTTTGCAGGTCTCCATGACTAACGTTATATCTTTCAAAAAAGCCATGATAGCGAGGATTATCTACACATACTGAGCAGCTAATGTTATAGTATGCTACATGGCAGACCAATCCAAACTCATCTCGGCATATCCAGCCCATCCATTATCTCAGCGAATCATAAAAATGGTATTAGTATTTACAGATGGTATACAAGTTATATGTACGTTCAAACGCCTCCTCTGAAGTAGTGACGTGCGACATACGCCAAACTTCCTGAAACAGGTCACGTCAAATTTCAATTTTCTTAATTAAAAAAAAAATAGGTATAAATAATAATATTAAATCGATTCAGGATAATATTTTATGTGTGAGTAGAAAGTGTACTCTTTTGCTTTAGGATTATGTGCTCGCCAAGGAATCAATGAGGTTGTAATCAGAGAGTATATGTTAGAGAGCCTTGGTTGCATGTGGATTGTAGTTGGTCTTATTGGCATCTTAATGGCATTCATCTCTGTCCCAATAACCAGGTGGAATTCAGTTAATTCTAACAAACTGTTCAGATACTCAAAAAAAAGCAGTCTACTTTTAGGGTGTTTTGGGGGCATTTATTTTTTGGGTCAAACAGTAAAAAAATAAAAATAAAAGTGCATTAGGCCTATCCTGATTCCTGCAATCAAAGTGTCTGCCCCTGTAGCTGTTTCACTGTCGGGAAGGATTTAGGTAGAGTATCTGTGATGAGAGAGCCACACTCCCTCCTTCCTGTGTGCTCAAATGTAGAGAGAAAAAATGCATTCTCATTTCAAATGCAATTGCGGGAAAAAAATAAGTGGGAGGAAAAGTGTTGAAAACAACTCCAGTTGTGCAAGTTGTAGGTATTAATATTGAGTCTTTTAGCACCATTTTACGACCAAAGCGTGCATCGCCCATTTGCAGTGATTGCATAGGCCTATTTAGACATCATTGGGTAGGCCTAGTATGCTGCAAAGTTCTTTTTTAGGACATTACATTTATTGTTAGATTAATCCATTACACAGCTAACTAGCAGCACATTCTATTTAGTGATATAACTAACGGGTTTTACGTTTCTCACTGTGATATTAGAACACAAAAAAAATACAAAAATGTACACTGCTCAAAAAAATAAAGGGAACACTAAAATAACATCCTAGATCTGAATGAATGAAATATTCTTATTAAATACTTTTTTCTTTACATAGTTGAATGTGCTGACAACAAAATCACAAAAATTATCAATGGAAATCAAATGTATCAACCCATGGAGGTCTGGATTTGGAGTCACCCTCAAAATTAAAGTGGAAAACCACACTACAGGCTGATCCAACTTTGATGTAATGTCCTTAAAGCAAGTCAAAATGAGACTCAGTAGTGTGTGTGGCCTCCACGTGCCTGTATGACCGCCCTACAACGCCTGGGCCTGCTCCTGATGAGGTGGCGGATGGTCTCCTGAGGGATCTCCTCCCAGACCTGGACTAAAGCATCCGCCAACTCCTGGACAGTCTGTGGTGCAACGTGGCGTTGGTGGATGGAGCGAGACATGATGTCCCAGATATGCTCAATTGGATTCAGGTCTGGGAACGGGCGGGCCAGTCCATAGCATCAATGCCTTCCTCTTGCAGGAACTGCAGACACACTCCAGCCACATGAGGTCTAGCATTGTCTTGCATTAGGAGGAACCCAGGGCCAACCGCACCAGCATATGGTCTCACAAGGGGTCTGAGGATCTCATCTCGGTACCTAATGGCAGTCAGGCTACCTCTGGCGAGCACATGGAGGGCTGTGCGGCCCCCCAAAGAAATGCCACCCCACACCATGACTGACCCACCGCCAAACCGGTCATGCTGGAGGATGTTGCAGGCAGCAGAACGTTCTCCACGGCGTCTCCAGACTGTCACGTCTGTCACATGTGCTCAATGTGAACCTGCTTTCATCTGTGAAGAGCACAAATGCCAAACGTCCTGCACTGTGTTGGGCTGTAAGCACAACCCCCACCTGTGGATGTCGGGCCCTCATACCACCCTCATGGAGTCTGTTTCTGACCGTTTGAGCAGACACATGCACATTTGTGGCCTGCTGGAGGTCATTTTGCAGGGCTCTAGCAGTGCTCCTCCTGCTCCTTCTTGCACAAAGGCGGAGGTAGCTGTCCTGCTGCTGGGTTGTTGCCCTCCTACGGCCTCCTCCACGTCTCCTGATGTACTGGCCTGTCTCCTGGTAGCGCCTCCATGCTCTGGACACTACGCTGACAGACACAGCAAACCTTCTTGCCACAGCTCGCATTGATGTGCCATCCTGGATGAGCTGCACTACCTGAGCCACTTGTGTGGGTTGTAGACTCCGTCTCATGCTACCACTAGAGTGAAAGCACCGCCAGCATTCAAAAGTGACCAAAACATCAGCCAGGAAGCATAGGAACTGAGAAATGGTCTGTGGTCACCACCTGCAGAACCACTCCTTTATTGGGGGTGTCTTGCTAATTGCCTATAATTTCCACCTGTTGTCTATACCATTTGCACAACAGCATGTGAAATTTATTGTCAATCAGTGTTGCTTCCTAAGTGGACAGTTTGATTTTACAGAAGTGTGATTGACTTGGAGTTACATTGTGTTGTTTAAGTGTTCCCTTTATTTTTTTGAGCAGTGTATATCTATTGAACAAAATACATCCTGAAGTTCTGGAGCCCTATTTTGAGAGTAAAATATAGACACAAAAGCCTAATTGTAAACACAAAAACATAATCACTGGTTTAGGTTTCACATAAAATAATATCTTGAATTAGGTGTTCCTGCTGCTTGGACATGTAAGATGAAACAACTTATTTTATAATTATTTAACTTTATTTCTTCAATCATACCATCTCGGTAGCACTGTGAATGACTTAAGTTCACTACAAATTGTATCTATTGTGTGAGGCCGGTACAAAATGTTGGTGCGACCAAATCATGGGCTGGTGCCACCAAATGAAAATGTTAGTGGCACCAGTGCTACCATGGGAAAAAGTTTGTGCCAACCTACTCTATAGCAGAACCAGCAGAAGGTCACCAGTCCCATAAGGACTTGTTAATTCACTCTCTCTTATGAATTATACAGAGCTTCCACATTCATTCCATTGTAAGTAGTTTTTCGTCAATCACTCGCTTATCTGGTCATCTATGTATACCTGTTGCAAGACCCACTGGTTGATGCTTATTTATAAAACCCTCTTAGGCCTCACTAGCTCCTATCTGAGATATCTACTGCAACCCTCATCTTCCACATACAACACCCATTCTGCCAGTCACATTCTGTTAAAGGTCCCCTAAGCACACACATCCCTGGGTCACTCCTCTTTTCAGTTCGCTGCAGCAAGCGACTGGAACGAGCTGCAACAAACACTCAAACTGGACAGTTTTATCTCAATCTCTTCATTCAAAGACTCAATCATGAACACTCTTGCTGACAGTTGTGGCTGCATTGCGTGATGTATTGTTGTCTTTACCTTCTTGCCCTTTGTGCTGTTCTGTGCCCAATAATGTTTATACCATGTATTGTGCTGGTACCATGTTGTATGCTACCATGTTGTTGTTATGTTGCTAACATGCTGTGTTGTCATGTGTTGCTGCCTTGCTATGCTGTTGTCTTAGGTCTCTCTATGTAGTGTTGTCTCTTGTCGTGATGAGTGTTCCCTTGGAGGTGTGAAAAATTTGGCAAAGAGCCGGAGACCCCTGGCATCACTTAACCTTCATAGACCTCAGATAAATGCCATCCATCGCCCCCTCCCGATGGCCACCGCGAGAAAACCCCTCGCGCTTCCACCCGCACTTGAGAGGAACGGCTGTCAACGTGGCAGCTTTTCCACCGTTCAGAGAAACAAAGTTCAGAACCGAGAAAACAATTGCTGTTGCACCCCGGTTGCATCAGATGGGAGCCAAGCCGAAACAGCGTTGCTCAGGAATTCGTCATCCACAAAGCAAACAAGCACTTCAAACCAATGTTTTGCCAAGTGATTGATCTTGGTGGCATAAACATGTTTCTCCCTCTTTTAAAAAGAAGAGTGACTTTGTAATGTCGGAGACCCCCACAGTAGGAGCTGCCCCCACCTCTTGATTTAGTAACACTGTCTTAGCTGAAAAACAGTTAAATGGATTAATCTGTTCCTCCTGGAGGTGTGTGATAAAATACTTTATGGCTGCATCAGTGGGAAGAACACAAGGTGATGCTTCTCGCGTGGTGAAGCCAAATTGTGCTTCAGACACATTCTGATGATAATTGTGTATCGCCCACTTTCAAGGTCAGGATTCTTCATGCTCGAATAAAACATGTTAGACCTATCTTTAATTGTTGCATCGGCCTACCAAATGGCTGTGTTGATTTTCTAGGCGTAATGCAGTTTGTAAACTTTATTTTCTCAGATATCTAAGGTATCTAATGCTCATCCATGACCTCTTAAGGCCAAATCAGTGAGCTATGGGCATGAATCAAGCAGTAAGCTACTTATGGGCATGAACAACTGCAGCCTTGTGGCTCTAAACTCCCACCCTACACAGATATTCCCCATCTTTTGTCAGCTCAATGTCCTAAAACGTCTCCTAAACCTCTATGTCACGGGCCATTCTTCGGTTTTAGACTGCCCGATAAATATTTTATGTGTTTCAGGAGTTAAAGGGAACATTACAATGATCCATATGAGCTCACAGCCCCTCTAGATTTCCTGTTTGGACACAAGTTGAGCAGGGTTTATTTCCTCTGCTTTGGCGTGGTGAGGTGAGAGGAAGAGCATTTATTATAACTCTGCTCCCTTCTCGCCGATGAATCACCTACTGTAGGCGCTTGTATCTCTGGGGTACGTCCTCCAAGGGGGTGGGGATGCACAGTTAGGATGAAGGAGATGAAAAGCCAAACATCACTTACCTAGAGGAAATGGAGAGAAAAAAGTCATGTAAATCAGGATGTGTGCCTTCCAGTGAGTTACATATGGCTGCCATATGCTACCTGGTATACAGGGACAGCTTGGTTAAACATCTCAGGTAATAAAAGAGTTGTTCACGCTTAAGAGGCGAACACATATTTGAGTGGCTCTGTTAAATAAAAAAATGTATGCTTGTGTCCCTCGCCAAAATGGTCAGGGGCCATTAGCAACCTGGAGCGACATCTGGGCTGGAGCGGCCGGGTAAACAGACAGGAGGCATTGTCACATCCCCAAGTGAGACGGAATGTTTTTTGGCATTGTTGCCAGACTAAGCAAACAATCGAGTGTGTGTGTGTGTGTGTAGCCAGGGTCAATGACAGAAGACAAGGAAGAGTTCATCTGCTACTGAGAGTAAGACAACAGCTCCCAATGATTCCTCAGCTACACAATGTTCACTCAGGCATATTGAACTAAGTTAACTGAAAGTAATTGGCCGGTGCAACTGAATCACAGAATACGATCACCAGAAATGCCAATGTGTACTTAAGCCCAAAGTCAAGTTAAGATCTGAAAATCGGGTTTCCCGATATCAGCATTCTACCACCGAAGATTTGAGGTGTAAGCAGAGTCAAAAATCAAATCAAATCAAATTTTATTTGTCACATACACATGGTTAGCAGATGTTAATGCGAGTGTAGCGAAATGCTTGTGCTTCTAGTTCCGACAATGCAGTAATAACCAACAAGTAATCTAACTAACAATTCCAAAACTACTGTCTTGTACACAGTGTGAGGGGATAAAGAATATGTACATAAGGATATATGAATGAGTGATGGTACAGAGCAGCATAGGCAGATACAGTAGATTGTATCGAGTACAGTATATACATATGAGATGAGTATGTAAACAAAGTGGCATAGTTAAAGTGGCTAGTGATACATGTATTACATAAGGATACAGTCGATGATATAGAGTACAGTATATACGTATGCCTATGAGATGAATAATGTAGGGTAAGTAACATTATATAAGGTAGCATTGTTTAAAGTGGCTAGTGATATATTTACATCATTTCCCATCAATTCCCATTATTAAAGTGGCTGGAGTTGAGTCAGTGTCAGTGTGTTGGCAGCAGCCACTCAATGTTAGTGGTGGCTGTTTAACAGTCTGATAGCCTTGAGATAGAAGCTGTTTTTCAGTCTCTCGGTCCCAGCTTTGATGCACCTGTACTGACCTCGCCTTCTGGATGATAGCGGGGTGAACAGGCAGTGGCTTGGGTGGTTGATGTCCTTGATGATCTTTATGGCCTTCCTGTGACATCGGGTGGTGTAGGTGTCCTGGAGGGCAGGTAGTTTGCCCCCGGTGATGCGTTGTGCAGACCTCACTACCCTCTGGAGGGCCTTACGGTTGAGGGCGGAGCAGTTGCCGTACCAGGCGGTGATACAGCCCGCCAGGATGCTCTCGATTGTGCATCTGTAGAAGTTTGTGAGTGCTTTTGGTGACAAGCCGAATTTCTTCAGCCTCCTGAGGTTGAAGAGGCGCTGCTGCGCCTTCTTCACAATGCTGTCTGTGTGAGTGGACCAATTCAGTTTGTCTGTGATGTGTATGCCGAGGAACTTAAAACTTGCTACCCTCTCCACTACTGTTCCATCGATGTGGATAGGGGGGTGTTCCCTCTGCTGTTTCCTGAAGTCCACAATCATCTCCTTAGTTTTGTTGACGTTGAGTGTGAGGTTATTTTCCTGACACCACACTCCGAGGGCCCTCACCTCCTCCCTGTAGGCCGTCTCGTCGTTGTTGGTAATCAAGCCTACCACTGTTGTGTCGTCCGCAAACTTGATGATTGAGTTGGAGGCGTGCGTGGCCACGCAGTCGTGGGTGAACAGGGAGTACAGGAGAGGGCTCAGAACGCACCCTTGTGGGGCCCCAGTGTTGAGGATCAGCGGGGAGGAGATGTTGTTGCCTACCCTCACCACCTGGGGGCGGCCCGTCAGGAAGTCCAGTACCCAGTTGCACAGGGCGGGGTCGAGACCCAGGGTCTCGAGCTTGATGACGAGCTTGGAGGGTACTATGGTGTTGAATGCCGAGCTGTAGTCAATGAACAGCATTCTCACATAGGTATTCCTCTTGTCCAGATGGGTTAGGGCAGTGTGCAGTGTGGTTGAGATTGCATCGTCTGTGGACCTATTTGGGCGGTAAGCAAATTGGAGTGGGTCTAGGGTGTCAGGTAGGGTGGAGGTGATATGGTCCTTGACTAGTCTCTCAAGCACTTCATGATGACGGAAGTGAGTGCTACGGGGCGGTAGTCGTTTAGCTCAGTTACCTTAGCTTTCTTGGGAACAGGAACAATGGTGGCCCTCTTGAAGCATGTGGGAACAGCAGACTGGTATAGGGATTGATTGAATATGTCCGTAAACACACCGGCCAGCTGGTCTGCGCATGCTCTGAGGGCGCGGCTGGGGATGCCGTCTGGGCCTGCAGCCTTGCGAGGGTTAACACGTTTAAATGTCTTACTCACCTCGGCTGCAGTGAAGGAGAGACCGCAAGTTTTCGTTGCAGGCCGTGTCAGTGGCACTGTATTGTCCTCAAAGCGGGCAAAAAAGTTATTTAGTCTGCCTGGGAGCAGGACATCCTGGTCCGTGACTGGGCTGGATTTCTTCCTGTAGTCCGTGATTGACTGTAGACCCTGCCACATGCCTCTTGTGTCTGAGCCGTTGAATTGAGATTCTACTTTGTCTCTGTACTGACGCTTAGCTTGTTTGATAGCCTTGCGGAGGGAATAGCTGCACTGTTTGTATTCGGTCATGTTACCAGACACCTTGCCCTGATTAAAAGCAGTGGTTCGCGCTTTCAGTTTCACACGAATGCTGTGAAGGGAGCATGGGAGAGATACAGTTCAGTGGGAAGAACAAAATATGTGTATCTGAGATTTCTTCAGCAAGGTGATAACTTGTCATTATCTACCATTAAAATATAGGCTACTAGGCACTATTTTGCTTGCAATCAGACAAACTCCAATTAGGCTAACCTTTCCCACTTCTATTGTCTGCAAAACCACATCGACTACCACACCTATTAAAGTAGTACTGTTAAAAACATTTCCTTTTCTTTATGGCTCGTAGTGCAGGTAGTGTCAGTTGGCTGTAAGTGCAATTGATTTAGTGTGTTCCCATTATAGGAGTGTGCCCGACTGTCCCCCATTTCACTTAACAGGTGTGCCTTGTTAAAAATTCATTAGTGGAATTTCTTTCCTTCTTAATGCGTTTGAGCCGGTAAGTTGTGTTGTGACATGGTAGGGGTGTTATACAGAAGATAACCCAATTTGGTAAAAGACCAAGTCCATATTATGGCAGGAACAGCTCAAATAAGAAAAGAGAAATGACAGTCCATCATTAGGTCAGTCAATCCGGAAAATCGCAAAAACCATCAAGCGCTATGATGAAACTGGCTCTCATGAGAACCGCCACAGGAAAGGAAGACCCAGAGTTACCTCTGCCGCAGAGGATAAGTTCATTAGAGTTATCAGCCTCAGAAATTGCAGCCTAAATAAACGCTTCAGAGTTCAAGTAACAGACACATCTCAAAATCAACTGTTCAGAGACTACGCGAATCAGGCCTTCATGGTCCAAATGCTGCAAAGAATCCACTACTAAAGGACACCAATAAGAAGAAGAGACTTGCTTTGGGCCAAGAAACACGAGCAATGGATATTAGAATGGTTGAAAATCTGTCCTTTGGTCTGATGAGTCCAAATTTGAGATTTTTGGTTCCAACCGCCGTGTCTTTGTGAGAAGCAGAGTAGGTGAACGGACGATCTCCGCATGTGTGGTTCTCACCGTGAAGCATGGAGGAGGATGTGTGATGGTGCTTTGCTGGCGACACAGTCGGTGAGTCATTTAGAATTCAAGGAACACTTAACCAGCATGGCTGCCACAGCATTCTGCAGCAATACGCCATCCCATCTGGTTTGCACTTAGTGGGACTATATTTGTGTAAGGGCTATTTGACTAAGAAGGAGAGTAATGGAGTGCTGCATCAGATGACCTGGCCTACACAATCACCTGACCTCAACCCAATTGAAATGGATTGGGATGAGTTAGACTGCAGAGTGAAGTAAAAGCAGCCAACAAGTGGTCAGCATATGTGGGAACTCCTTCAAGATTGTTGGAAAAGCATTCCAGGTGAAGAAGGTTTAGAGAATACAAAGAGTGTGCAAAGCTGTCATCAAGGCAAAGGGTGGGTACTTTGAAGAATCTCAAATCAATTTTGATTTGTTTAACACTTTGTTATCGTACTATTTCTACTGGTCTGCATGCTGATGATTCATCAACGGACGATTTTCATATGCACATTTGTGGAACAGTTTAATTCTTCATGAATCAAAATCAATGTCATGTGGTTAAGGAAAATTATATCTAAAAGTAACTTCGCCATTATGTAAAAATAGCCTATATAAAGCCAACAAATGAAAACCTTGCAGTCCGCAGGTAGAAAATATCCTGATAAAAATAAATATGCTACAAATCAGATTGGCTATGCATGGCCGGTCTGCAAGGAAATTGAAACATTGTATCAGCTATCAACTTAGGCTCTACTAGCAAACTTGCAGCATTGTATAAAATATTCTGGGTCCTCAGTTTCCCATGCCAGTAAGCTCCGGACAGACACAGCTGTAGGCTATTTGCTCAAGGGATAAGAAGCAAATCAAGTAGGCCTTTTTTACGATGTTTCCTCCGGATCAGAGCATGACATTTTATCCCGCTTTGTTGATGAGTGGTTATCAAAAAAGGAGAAAGATGGAAAGATTTCTTAAATAGGCTACATTGTGGAACTATTATCATGTTCAGTGGACGTAAAAACAGATTTTGTTTACTTGCTGTTTGAGGCTAAGAAAAAATTACTTTGAGAAGCTCCACAGTAATGGGGTGACAGGTAGCCTAGTGGTTAGAGCGTTGGGCCAGTAACCGAAAGGTTGCGAGACCAAATCCCCAAGCTGACAAGGTAAAAATCATTCTGCCCCTGAGCATGGCAGTTAACCCACTGTTCCCCGGTCGCTGAAGACGTAGATGTTGATTAAGGCAGCCCCCCGCACCTCTCTGATTCAGAGGGGTTGGGTTAAATGCGGAAGGCATTCAGTTGTACAACTAACTAGGTATCCCCCTTGCCCTAATGGTGAGGTAAGACAATCAGAAAGAGTAACATTTATAAGCCTACATTTACAAGCAGGCCCGCTAGCCTAGGCCAACTTCTATGTGTAATCAAGTGTGTGTCCTTACTCAACATTGACAGGAGCACTCCAAGTAAAAGACCATGAATAAATTGACAACTTGTAAATGGAATGAAAAAACAAAAATGTTCTCACAAGTGTGGCCTAGGTTGGGTGCTCTGCAAACAATGTGTCCTCTCCTACAATGACAACAGTAAGACTGCAATAATAATAATAATAATAACAATAATAATAAATTGAATGCATCAACAGAAATTACTGTAACCCCAAAAATATATTGTAATTAGAAATTATGGTAATTAACGAAAAATGTACTATTGGTGATACTGGTGTGCCATTTAATTTGTTTGAAAAGACTAACTCCGTCTACCCAGCTGACCTCAGCAACACTCAAGGTCCTAAACGATATCATAACCGCCATCGATAAAAGACCTGGCCTTCATCGAATTGGCCAAGGCTTTTGACTCTGTCAATCACTGCATTATTATCGGCAGACTCAATAGCCTTGGTTTCTCAAATGGCTGCCTCGCATGGTTCACTAACTACTTCTCAGACAAAGTTCAGTGTGTCAAATCAGAGGGCCTCTTGTCTGGAACTCTGGCAGTCTCTATGGGGGTGCCACAGGGTTCAATTCTTGGGCCGACTCTTTTTTTTGTATATATCAACGATGTCGCTCTTGCTGCTGGTGATTCTCTGATCCACGCAGACGACACCATTCTGTATACATCTGGCCCTTCTTTGGAAACTGTGTTAACAAACCTCCAAACGAGCTTCAATGCCATTCAACACTCCTTCTGTGGCCTCCAACTGCTTTTAAATGCTAGTAAAACTAAATGCATGCTCTTCAACCGATTGCTGCCCGCACCCGCCCGCCTGACTAGCATCACTACTCTGGACGGTTCTGACTTAGATTATGTGGACAACTACAAATACCTAGATGTCTGGTTAGACTGTAAACTCTCCTTCCAGACTCACATTAAGCATCTCCAATCCAAAATGAAATCTAAACGTGGCTTCCTATTTCACAATAAAGCCTCCTTCACTCATGCTGCCAAACATACCATCGTAAAACTGACTATCCTTCCGATCCTCGACATCAGCGATGCCATTCACAAAATAGCCTCCCAACACTCTACTCAGTAAATTTGATGTAGTCTGTCACAGTGCCATCCGTTTTGTTACCAAAGCCCCATATACTATCCACCACTGCGACCGATATGCTCTCGTTGGCTGGCCCTCGCTACATATTCGTCGCCAAACCCACTGGCTCCAGATCATCTATAAGTCTTTGCTAGGTAAATCCCCACCTTATCTCAGCTCACTGGTCAACATAGAAAAACACACCCGTAGCACGCACTCCAGCAGGTATATTTCACTGGTCAACCCCAAAGACAACACCTTCTTTGGCCGCCTTTCTTTCCAGTTCTCTGCTGCCAATGACTGGAATGAAATGCAAAAAACACTGAAGCTGGAGTCCTATATCTCCCTCTCTAACTTTAAGCATTAGCTGTCAGAGCAGCTTACCGATCATTGTACCTGTACACAGCCCATCTGTAAATAGCACACCTGATCCCCATGTTATTTTTTATCCTTTGCACCCCAGTATCTCTACTTCCACATACAGTGGGGCAAAAAAGTATTTAGTCAGCCACCAATTGTGCAAGTTCTCCAACTTAAAAAGATGAGAGAGGCCTGTCATTTTCATCATAGGTACACTTCAACTATGACAGACAAAATGAGAAAGAAAATCCAGAAAATCACATTGTAGGATTTTTAATGAATTTATTAGCAAATTATGGTGGAAAATAAGTATTTGGTCAATAACAAAAGTTTCTCAATACTTTGTTATATACCCTTTGTTGGCAATGACAGAGGTCAAACGTTTTCTGTAAGTCTTCACAAGGTTTTCACACACTGTTGCTGGTATTTTGGCCCATTCCTCCATGCAGATCTCCTCCAGAGCGGTGATGTTTTGGGGCTGTTGCTGGGCAACACGGATTTTCAACTCCCTCCAAAGATGTTCTATGGGGTTGAGATCTGGAGACTGGCTAGGCCACTCCAGGACCTTGAAATGCTTCTTACGAAGCCAGTCCTTCGTTGCCCGGGCGGTGTGTTTGGGATCATTGTCATGCTGAAAGACCCAGCCACGTTTCATCTTCAATGCCCTTGCTGATGGAAGGAGGTTTTCACTCAAAATCTCACGATACATGGTCCCATTCATTCTTTCCTTTACACGGATCAGTCGTCCTGGTCCCTTTGCAGAAAAACAGCCCCAAAGCATGATGTTTCCACCCCCATGCTTCACAGTAGGTATGGTGTTCTTTGGATGCAACTCAGCATTCTTTGTTCTCCAAACACGACGAGTTGAGTTTTTACCAAAAAGTTATATTTTGGTTTCATCTGACCATATGACATTCTCCCAATCTTCTTCTGGATCATCCAAATGCTCTCTAGCAAACTTCAGATGGGCCTGGACATGTACTGGCTTAAGCAGGGGGACACGTCTGGCACTGCAGGATTTGAGTCCCTGGCGGCGTAGTGTGTTACTGATGGTAGGCTTTGTTACTTTGGTCCCAGCTCTCTGCAGGTCATTCACTAGGTCCCCCCGTGTGGTTCTGGGATTTTTGCTCACCGTTCTTGTGATCATTTTGACCCCACGGGGTGAGATCTTGCGTGGAGCCCCAGATCGAGGGAGATTATCAGTGGTCTTGTATGTCTTCCATTTCCTAATAATTGCTCCCACAGTTGATTTCTTCAAACCAATCTGCTTACCTATTGCAGATTCAGTCTCCCCAGCCTGGTGCAGGTCTATAATTTTTTTTTCTGGTGTCCTTTGACAGCTCTTTGGTCTTGGCCATAGTGGAGTTTGGAGTGTGACTGTTTGAGGTTGTGGACAGGTGTCTTTTATACTGATAACAAGTTCAAACAGGTGCCATTAATACAGGTAACGTTTGGAGGACAGAGGAGCCTCTTAAAGAAGAAGTTACAGGTCTGTGAGAGCCAGAAATCTTGCTTGTTTGTAGGTGACCAAATACTTATTTTCCACCATAATTTGTAAATAAATTCATTAAAAATCCTACAATGTGATTTTCTGGATTTCTTTTCTCATTTTGTCTGTCATAGTTGAAGTGTACCTATGATGAAAATTACAGGCCTCTCTCATCTTTTTAAGTGGGAGAACTTGCACAATTGGTGGCTGACTAAATACTTTTTTGCCCCACTGTACATCTTCTGAACATCTATCACTCCAGTGTTTAATTACTAAATAGTAATTATTTTGCCTCTATGGCCTATTTATTGCCGTACCTCCCTAATCTTACTACATTTGCACACCCAGTATATTGATATTTCTATTGTGTTATTGACTGTACGTTTGTTTATTCCATGTGTAACTCTGTGTTGTTGTTTTTGTCGCACTGCTTTGCTTTATCTTGGCCAGGTCGCAGTTGTAAATGAGAACTTGTTCTCAACTGGCCTACCTGGTTAAATAAAAGGTGAAATAAAACAATAAATAAAAAATAAATGGACTATCCTTTTAACATTCCAAATATCCATTTCCCATTACCATGCTCTAAGAAGCACATTAAACCTGTCAGAAGTAACTTTCAGCTCCCTGAGGTGCCACATTCTGTGTGTCTTTACTTAATTGTAGTCCCTGAAATAGGCTAGCCTAATACCAAAGGCAAGAGTGGCTTGCATGTACATTAATATGGCTTGCACATAGTAAGAACAACCAGCGATTTAGCTCTGTTAGCCGAATGTGCAACAAAACCATCATAGTTAAGCTCATGTCTGAGTTTAAAGAAATTTTGTTTTTACACCTCACTGATAATGTAACATATGTTGTCTCTGGCCTAAAGGCACTGGAAATATTATCCCAAAACGAGCTGTTTCCCTCTTTTGTAGCTCGAGGTCAAAATTATTGCCCATAAATCACTGAGACTAAGGCAACACAGGAATCTTTGAAGATTCCACTCTGGCTCTAAAGGGCAATTCAATTACATACTCTAAAGCCAATGTTGAATTGTCATGTTCAAACCAAAATACATTTTGCAAAGGAAGTATGATATTCAAACATAACATGCCCGCCAGTATTCATAGTGTCAGACCCAATTAATTTGCTCAGTTCCTCTCAACTTGCTTACAGCAACAAAAAATGTCATGCTAACGCTGATTTTTTAATAGTAATAATGAAATGATATTCCAGGGCATGTGGCCAAATTAAGAGGGGGGGACAACAGACAGAGTGCCTGAAGCTACTTACCAGTACCCCTGCAACTTCAGGGGAGTTACGAGAGTAGCTTTGGTTATTTTAGGGAAGCAGGTATATACAGCTGATTTAGTAGACCTCTGTATTGGACTGTGAATGTCTCGCAGTAAATCTCACTTCATCACACTTTCGCCCTGTCATGTCCATAAGTGTTTTTTCTTGGGTACAGCCCTGTAGAGTGGCGTACACAGACAGACTCCGGCTTGCACACGGAAGAACATCCGCCCACTCATTGGGCCATGCCTCAAATAATATTCAGCGTTTCACTGACTCTCACCTGCAAACTGCTGTTCCTCTTAGGAGCTAGACTCAGGCAAGGGCAAGTCGAAGTGGGTCAATGAAAACTAAACATATCACTGCTACAGTAACCAGCTATAGTCAAATCGTTGCAAGCACAAGAATTTGCTTATCGCTCGCTCGTTAGCACACACCACTGTGTGTACAAGTCTGGACTAACACTGAACATGTGAAATTCCAATACACACGCCTGCCTTTTGGCTCGGTTGCTGCAACATATTCTGTTACAGAGGGGGAGAGTCTTTCAAAGAACGAGAGAAGGTCTTAAAACCTCTTGGGAACAAGGGCTCATCCATTACTTTTTTCCACCTTGTGTCTTGTGACAACCTGTGGTAGACTGCTTGTGTGGTTTTCAGTTCCGCCCAATCAGTGCTGCCTTGCCAGCCATTATGCTGAGAATGAAGTGTTTCATTTTGGAGCCCGGGTGACATCACCTACTTATTGTGTTCAATCTGTAAACATTAGGCTATACCGTGAGTGCCGCTTGAGGAGCTGTCAAAGGAGAGACGCTCTGCGTATGCAAATATGCCATAAATAAGTGATGACGGACAGAGGGATATCATAAATAATCCATTGGATGGAGAGCTGGGAGGGGGAGAGGATCTCCAAACAGCTTTCGCAGAGGGGAGCTAGGGATGCATCTGCTGGCAGGGAGCGACCGCTCCTGTCTCTCCCCACCCCCAACACCAATGCCCTGCTGTCTAGTCAGTTGGACATTTCCATCACGGGATAGTGGCTGTGTTACTGAACAGATGGATAATGGGCCCTTGTAACAGTGGCCGTGTGCATTTGGAGTGATGCTCCCTTGACCTCTTCCGGTTCCCTGAGGTAAAGCCCGTCTGGTAACCCCTTGTATGGGTCATGAAGGGTTAGTCTCTAATGGACACGGGACAAATCACTGGCTCAGGCGACAAAAGCGGTGACAGATTGGCGCTGGCCACTTTTTGCTGCCAGCCTCTGTTGTATTAAGGGTTCTATGGATATAACCTGCTTGCCTTTAAGCTCTGTAGCTCTTTTCCCCTAGGCTGCTGTCGCAGTCACAAACCTGTCCACAATTGTACAATATGGTAACAGAACAACACAGGTCTAGCAGAATTCATTCACTTAATGAGGTAATATTTCAGCTCTCCAGCTGTCGACCTCTCCACATGACAAATAGGAGTGCCGAGCAGCTCATTGTGAGCGAGTTAGTGCGGGTGAAACAATAACATATCTCAGTATTAGTTACTGCAAAGCGTGTAAGACTAGTTTGAATTTCAAACACTGGCTACAGGCAAGCTGTAACTCTTGCCATAGTATCGCGGTTTAACAGTGGTGCACAACAAACCATATAGATGGTTGCCCTTGTTTCTCTATGGTGAAGTAGGTCAGGGCGTGACTAGGGGGTATTCTAGTTTATATTTTCTATGTTAGTGTTTTGTATGATTCCCAATTAGAGGCAGCTGGTAATCGTTGTCTCTAATTGGGGATCATATTTAAGTAGATATTTCTCCCACCTGTGTTTGTGGGATATTGTTTTGTGTTTGTGCACCACGTAGTCACGTTTAGTTGTTCATTTATTGATTTATTGTTTTTTTCTTTAAGTTTCACTCTGCAATTAATATGTGGAACTCAACATCCGCTGTGCCTTGTTCCCTTTCTTACGACAAACATGACAGAATATCACACCAACAAAGGACCAAGCAGCGTGAAAATGAGGTAAGGACGTTTTGGACGAACATGAGAGGACACGAGACCCTTCCTTGGCGGGAGTCGCCAAGGAGCATGGAAGGACAGCAACGACACCGGGGCCCACGGCCACAGAAACCCCAAGAGTTTTTTTTTTGGGGGGGGGGGAGGTAGCACATGGAGCTGGCGGTCGAGCAGCGGAGAGTGCCAGAGCCTGTTTGGGAGTCGGAGGAGGAATTTGATGAAAGATTCCGGAGAGTGGTGGTAGCATGAGCATGCTGCCGTACAGGCGTACTGAAGAGCGTGACAGTCCAGTCCGGTGCCATCTGGCCTCCAGTGCGCATCATCACCGGTTTCACGCATCATCACCGGTTTCACGCATCTGGCCTCCAAGGCATCTGGCCTCCAGTGCGCATCTAGCCTCCAGTCAGATGTATCATAGGCCTGTGAATTCACTCAGGGGTGCTGAAGCTATCAAATCTGATCCAGATCCACTCTGGGGCTTCAGCAGTGTGCTTTGCTGCAGTGTTAAGACATTGACAGGAAGCAAATATTATGGAGGGGGAAAGACTCACTTGGGGCAGCCCACAGTCCTATTACACCGTTAAAGCTGCTGATTAATAACAGGTGCACATTAAAATCCAGATCGGGCTCAAGAGCACCAGCTGTGTGTCTAACCCCTGTTCACTCTTATACAGTGGCCGAATCTGGGATAAGCAGAGGAGAGGCCCCCCGGAAGTTGGGTCAAACATCTGGGGAAGAATTCCACAGAAAACACAGGCAATAACCTATAGGCTACGTCATAAACCCCTCCTCCTCTTGCTAATTAACATTTGAAATCATACCAACGCAACCCGACGATACGGGATATGAAGAGAGGCTTCTGCCCAGCCATCGTAACTCCAACTGGTGGGGGTTTTACGGTTGGAAATTATTTAGGCATGAATGGTAATATCACCATAACATTTCATGTACTCAATTATCTCCAAGAATCATTTCTTGTACTTACACAGCTTGAACCTGTGTAGATGTACATGAAATGTCATTATCCCGGCAGCCGAATGTGTAAGTGTGTAGTTAGCGAAGCTGTCCTCCGGTCTATCAGCACCAGAGACTGCAGTGAACTCGTCACATTGAGAGTATATGTGAAAGTCAACATCAAGTCAAATGTGCAAGCAAATCATGATAATGATTATGTGCTCAGTAAAAAATTATTCCCAGTGTCAGATTACAATTTTCCAGGAATCACTTATTTGCCACGATAGAGAAAATATATGCATGATATGTTCTGTATGAGTTTTGACTTAAATAATGAATTTGTACCAGAAATTAAATACATATTTTTTTATGACTTCAACATCCCTCTAAGGCAGGGGGGGGGCTCAGGACTGAGTTTGGGAAACACTGCTCTAAGGGATGAATTTTTGATTTTATTTTTACCTGGTCTTTGACAAAAAACAGATGTAAGCAAAGCCAAGAAGAGAGCATTCCCACTATCTATATTGGATACATTCCCCAAGCCAGTGAAAACAAACTATTTGATGCGTCTATCAGTTAGCACATGCTTTGACTGAAGCCATTTATTATTAAAACGCATCAAACCTCACATTGGCAGGTAATGTTGGGGGACGGGGGTGGTGCTTTGAGCTGTGAACAGGCGTGCCCTGAGGCATGGAGAGTAGTGTGAATTTCTCTGCAAACAAAGGCCAAAGTCACCTCGAGGATACTCCCCTAGGATTTGTGCTGCAAGGTCACCAAAAGGTCACCAGACTTTGCAGAAAGTGCCAGGGATGACAAAGTGTTGCGACAAAAGAGGGAAGAAGCAGAAAGAAGCTCCTGTTCAGTTAGCCCTGTGTGCCGTGTCTATGGGGAGTAAATGAAAAACCAGGTTAATGCATTCAGCTCTCATTACACCCTTCTGGAAGAGAGGGTACCACCAGTATGGAGAGGCACGGTGCAGGAAATCAAAAACAGTGAGTGGCGCGGTGGCGCTTGACGCCAACCTGTTACCGGCGGACGAGATCTGTTCACCTCGCTCTTTCTGAGTGAGCCATCCTGCATGCCAGAACTGATTAAATGTCACTCGGTGAGTGCCCAAGCGTCGTTGCTATGCTGCTACGTTCTTAAGAGAATTTGTCAGGTGACCATCTAGCTATCCCATTCAATTGCAGTGTCTGGCTACTAAATACTATAGGGGGATGCTCTCCAGAACTGTGTGTACAGTACAGTGGGTACCATATGGGTCATCAATTCCAGATTGTTACCAGCCTCTAACCTACAGTACAAAGGGAGGATTCTCTAATACAAACGTAATTTCCATTTTGTTCCCCTGACAGTGTTGTCCTATTAAATGGCTGTGTTTGGCTGTAATACCCTCTTTAATAAGACTTAAGCCCCTCTCTTTAGGAGAGAGAGAGAGCTCCAGGGTCTATAGCAGTGTGAGGCCAGATTGTCTCTGACTCCCAGCCCAGATGGGCCTCTATGACCAATTGCTTTGGTGCCAGTGGCTCTGGCGTGCTGACCCACTCACACCGTGAGAGAAGAGGCAGAGACAGGTTTGACAAGCCGAACAGAGGTAGAAGCAGCTAGCATCTCCGGCGTTGGAGGAACCCTGCTTCAGCATGACATGTAATCGCAAAAAAAATGACTGTCTGGTCCCTAAAACATCCCAAAAATCGTGCTAATGAGACCTCTGAACTTAAATCCATACCGCCACTGTAACCCCTGCGAATACAACACAACACAGGGTTGAATGACATCTGTAAGCATTAGCTAGCGCAAACCTCGATGGAAGGGGAGTAAGAGCTACAGAGCCGATGCTACAGGAGAAGGTGTCTGGCTGAGCGTTCAAGGAAAATAGCGTCCAAATGAAGGAGGGGGTGATCTATTTACTTTCACCAGGAATTACAGCAGAGCCATTCAGCACAATCTGCACCAATCAGTGAAAGTGCAGCCACCCCCACCCCGTTGCTGTTCGCCCAGCACCCCCTCACCGATTATCCCAACCCAGATGCACCTCTGTGCTTAGGAATAATGCCCATTACTGTGCTTCCGAATGGGGCCTTTCTAACAGGTGAATGTGTCTCCAAAGAAATGTTCCATGATGAAAACAGTCAGCCCTGGATGAGTATTTTTCCTCATTCATCATTCTTACAGGTTGTGGTGGCTTGCTCATTTATCCCCAACAGCTTATCGCCAGCTCCTCTCCCCCTCTCCCTCTGTGTAAGCAATGCCTCAGCAAATCCCCACTGCTAAATGCTTTTTTCCCTGAAATCTAATGGAAGTGATTTAACTGCAGATTAATAGGCCAGCAGAGGCAAAATGCAGGGCTATGCACACGTTGCAGCACTGTGGATATGTTTTGCTAAATACATGGCTGCATGGAAAATGATACTGAGGGATTTTTTTTTAATGGCATTTGGCTAGTGTGATTTAAGAGGTGTTTTTGGCAAGTCCTGCCTCCATGTCACCCCCTTGTTGTGTGTTTGGGTAATAATGCCTTTGTTGAATTAATCTACACCCAGGAGTGAGGATAAAATAACACAACTGCCCTTTCTGATTTATAGACAAACTGCACTCACAAAGTCAAATTCCCAGTTATTTGTGCCTCACAATATAAATATTATATTGTGCTTTCACAGAACCAGGACATGGCAGCCTGGGGGACATCCTATAAATACTGTCTAACAGGCAACATGGCTTTTAGAGTTCTCAGTTCGTTCACTCGCCTTGCTCCCACTAAAATCTCTGTACTCCGAGGGACTCTGAGGAATGATCACGTTTCTTCTGGCTTCACTGTGATGTGATCTCATTCAGTAAGGGATTTTACCCTTTCAAAGGGCCCAGGTTTGTGCATGCCCAAGGGATATGGGAGGATGGGGAGTTGAGATGGAGAAGGAAATTGGATGGATGGGTTGACTGCATTAGGGTATGCATCCTGGCATCTAGGCTATATGGCAGCAATGGTTGGATTGAGTGTTGCTATTGATTCATACTCTGTCTGGATGAGAGTTATTGTTTGTGTTCATGAAGCCTATAGACTATGCACAAGAAGCTAAAGCGCTTCAGAACTTTGACTGGAAAATAAAATGTTTCAAATTGCGAGACAAAGCAAGCACATGGATTGAAATATGTCAAAATGATGCCAGAAAATGAATTATCACTAGCTATTGCGCATATATGCAATCTTAACCAACCCTCATCCCTGCCCTACTACAGTGCACATTTGCTAAACAACCAAACAAACGAATCAAACTCCTCCAAAAGTTAAACTATCCAAGCTGCCGAAATTCTGTGAAGCCGTTTTTTTGAGCGCAGACTCTCCTCTTCCATTTCAAGTGGGCGGAATTCTGATTCTCTACCCCATATGCCAGCAGAATGGAGGAAAATATCTTGTGTCCTCCGTACGCCCAATATTAGCATCATTCTAAACAAAACAGCATCTGGCACGCCATCACAGCTCACTGCTTACCCTCTCAAATGATTTAATTACAAGGCTCCAGATGAGTGTGTATTTTAAGCCGTCAATATCTGCCTGAGCACGCACGTGGTTGGAGAATTGTAAATGTGGCAGGTTTGCACCATATCAAACACCTAATGGTGCCAGGCAATAGACCGTGGAAAAAATAGCCAGAGGCTGTTTCTTATTGCCTGATCATTTTTGGGGAGAAAAAAAACACATTAATTAAATACGAATCGAGGGCCAAATAAGCTTGCGCTTGTCGTCCGATTGTGTTTACGGCAAAGTCCAGTGATCGCCACATGTGGTTAGAGCAAACAAGTCTCTAAAGACTGAGTTAGTCGATTATACATTTAATTAGCCCACTCCTCCCACTACAGCTCCAAAGCAGATGAAAATATCCTTAAAAATACTTTCTCATTTTCAAAGTATTTCTGCAGTTTTGTTTCATAGCTCGTAGTTAAATCACACAAAGAACTACGAATCCTATATAGCTATCCCACCTCACGCCGCAACACTGTGGAGCTGTGCACACTGTGTAAAGTGCTGAAAGATTCAGTATTAGAAGCCCACAGGCATAGAAGTTGGTTGAATTTACCCGAAAGGGTATTAAAGTATCTTTGTCCTCACGTTTCTAGTTATTCATTGTTTTGTTAACACACTAAGTTGTTTTCAATGTTAGTTTGAGCTTGCGCAACTGCTAGTGAAGTGACATGTCAGAGAATCTCATCTATCACAGACAGACATGGGTCCCTCCGTTACCATGGTAATAGACCGACCCTTAGAGGGACAGGTGAACATTGTCTCACCTAAGTGACCCAAATATTTGAGGGTACATTGTACTTAATTGTGCATGGAACACTACAAAAATATTTTATTCATGAACTTTCAGTAATTTCTTATTATAAAAACAACCCTTCAAACTTTTATTGTGCTCCAAAATGTTTCAGCATAGAGCCCTGTGACATAGTACAGTACAGTCACAAAACAGGTATCACTCAGCATGAGGCAGTAATCTGCATTGAGTCACTGAAGGGCAAATAGGAGTTAAAAATAACAGCAAAAATCCTCTCCCTTTCATGTGTTATGATTTGTTTGTTCTGTCCATCAGATAAATTACTAGGAATCGGTTTGGCAGTGCCTGTTGTCCCCCTTTCTCTAAGACACACCCTAGAGTATCCTTGAAACATCCTAAAATAGTGTGACGAAGTATGTATCTTGGGGAATTATTGTACCGTAAATCATCAATTTCCCCTTGTCGCAAAGAGCAGCAGTGAATCGCTGACCTGAATGCTCTCTCAGGACTAGCCAATGTGGCTTGGTGTAACTGTTGATAAATTAATAAGATCCAGCATTCTAAAGTTTAACACTTGCTTGGATGTTGCATGTAAATGCTAGGCCTACAAAAAAATTTTACAACTTGGCAGGCAAATCTGAATATACACTGAGTACACATCATTAAGAACACCTGCTCTTTTCATGAAATAGACTTACAAGGTAAAAGCTATGATACCTTACTGATGTCACTTGTTAAATCCACTTCAAAAATCAGTGTAGATGAAGTGGAGGAGACAGGTTAAAGAAGGATTTGGAAGCATTGCTAATATTTATGATAGCAAATTTCAATTTACAAAAACAACAACGTTTTCGTCTTTTGAGCTTCTAGTCATAAAATCTATGCAGCCTACTCAATCACTTTTTTATAGCTACTGTTCACAGGCCTCCTGGGCCATATACAGTGTTCCTCACTGAGTTCCTAATCGGACCTTGTAGTCATGGCAGATAATATTCACATTTTTGGTGACTAATATTCACATGGAAAAGACCACAGACCCACTACAAAAGGCTTTCGGAGCCATCATCGACTCAGTGTCAAACATGTCTCTGGACCTACTCACTGGCACAGTCATACTCTGGACCTAGTTTTGTCCCATGGAATAAATGTTGTGGATCTTAATGTTTTTCCTCATAGTCCTGGACTATCGAACCACCATTTTATTACGTTGCAATCGCAACAAATAATCTGCTCAGACCCCAACCAAGGATCATCAAAAGTCGTGCCATAAATTCTCGGACAACCCAAAGATTCCTAGATGCCCTTCCAGACTCCCTCCGCCTACCCAAGGACGTCAGAGTACAAAAATCGGTTAACCACCTAACTGAGGTACTCAATTTAACCTTGCGCAATATCCTAGATGCAGTCACACCCCTAAAAACATTTCTCATAAGAAACTCTCCCCCTGGTATACAGAAAATACCCGAGCTCTGAAGCAAGCTTCCAGAAAATTGGAACGGAAATGGTGCCAGACCAAACCGGAAGTCTTCCGACTAGCTTGGAAAGACAGTACCGTGAGGTATCGAAGAGCCCTCACTGCTGCTCGATCATCCAATTTTTCCAACTTAATTGAGGACAATAAGATCAATCCAACATTTATTTTTGATACTGTCGCAAAGCTAACTAAAAAGCAGCAATCCCCAAGAGAGGATGGCTTTCACTTCAGCAGTGATAAATTCATGAACTTCTTTGAGGAAAAGATCATGATCATTAGAAAGCAAATATTTAAACCTGAGTATTCCTCCGAAACTCAGTCCTGAGTCTGCACAACTCTGCCAGGACCTAGGATCAAGGAAGACAATCAAGTTTAGTACTATATCTCTTGACACAATGACGAAAATAATCATGGCCTCTAAACCTTCAAGCCGCATACTGGACCATATTCCAACTAAACTACTGAAAGAGCTGCTTCCTGTGCTTGGCCCTCCTATGTTGAACATAATAAACGTCTCTCTATCCCCCGGATGTGTACCAAACTCACTAAAAGTGGCAGTAATATAGCATCTCTCGAAAAAGCACAAACTTGACCCAGAAAATATTTTAAAAAATAAATCGACCTATATGGAATCTCCCATTCTTCTCAAAAATTTTAGAAAAAGCTGTCACTGCCTTCCTGAAGACAAACGATGTATACGAAACATTTCAGTCTGGTTTTAGACCCCATCATAGCACTGAGACTGCACTTGCGCACGGTGGAAACTTGGTCTGGACTCTCCACCGTTGTAGCACCAACAGAAACCCCTAAACACCTACCTGAGCACTCTCGCGACCACCCCGTGAGAGCCCTCTGTGGCCAAGAACAGTGGGGTTATGAAAAGCTAACCAGGGTATGCCCAGCACCACGGGAAAAAACAGAAGAGTCAATGAGGAAGAGACTAATTCTCTTCGTATGACCCCCCTGCGTCACCATACCCAACGGAGCGGTGACCTCCCTAATTATCCCTGACCCTAATGGTTGACTATCTAAGGCGTGAACGGGGAAAGGCACATCCATGGGGAAAATGGGGGTCTAAGCTAACGCTCTATCAATGAAGTTTCCAGCCGCGCCTGAATCTGCGAGGGCCTTATGCTGGAAATACGGAGAAAACTTGGGAAAAGTACCAGACAAACATACAGTGGGACAAAAAAGTATTTAGTCAGACACCAATTGTGCAAGTTCTCCCACTTAAAGAAATGAGAGAGGCCTGTAATTTTCATCATGGGTACATTTCAACTATGAGAGACAAAATTAGATTGTAGGATTTTTAATGAATTTATTTGCAAATTATGGTGGAAAATAAGTATTTGGTCAATAACAAAAGTTTCTCAATACTTTGTTATATACCCTTTGTTGGCAATGACAGAGGTCAAACGTTTTCTGTAAGTCTTCACAAGGTTTTCACACACTGTTGCTGGTATTTTGGCCCATTCCTCCATGCAGATCTCCTCCAGAGCGGTGATGTTTTGGGGCTGTTGCTGGGCAACACGGATTTTCAACTCCCTCCAAAGAATTTATATGGGGTTGAGATCTGGAGACTGGCTAGGCCACTCCAGGACCTTGAAATGCTTCTTACGAAGCCACTCCTTCGTTGCCCGGGCGGTGTGATTGGGATCATTGTCATGCTGAAAGACCCAGCCATGTTTCATCTTCAATGCCCTTGCTGATGGAAGTAGGTTTTCATTCAAAATCTCACGATACATGGCCCCATTCATTCTTTCCTTTACACGGATCAGTCGTCCTGGTCCCTTTGCAGAAAAACAGCCCCAAAGCATGATGTTTCCACCCCCATGCTTCACAGTAGGTATGGTGTTCTTTGGATGCAACTCAGCATTCTTTGTCCTCCAAACACGACGAGTTGAGTTTTTACCAAAAAGTTATATTTTGGTTTCATCTGACCATATGACATTCTCCCAATCTTATTCTGGATCATCCAAATGCTCTCTAGCAAACTTCAGACGGGCCTGGACATGTACTGGCTTAAGCAGTGGGACACGTCTGGCACTGCAGGATTTTAGTCCCTGGCGGCGTAGTATGTTACTGATGGTAGGCTTTGTTACTTTGGTCCCAGCTCTCTGCAGGTCATTCACTAGGTCCCCCCGTGTGGTTCTGGGATTTTTGCTCACCGTTCTTGTGATCATTTTGACCCCACGGGGTGAGATCTTGTGTGGAGCCCCAGATCGAGGGAGATTATCAGTGGTCTTGTATGTCTTCCATTTCCTAATAATTGCTCCCACAGTTGATTTCTTCAAACCAAGCTGCTTACCTATTGCAGATTCTTCCAGTCTTCCCAGCCTGGTGCAGGTCTACAATTTTGTTTATGGTGTCCTTTGACAGCTCTTTGGTCTTGGCCATAGAGGAGTTTGGAGTGTGACTGTTTGAGGTTGTGGACAGGTGTCTTTTATACTGATAACAAGTTCAAACGGGTGCCATTAATACAGGTAACGAGTGGAGGACAGAGGAGCCTCTTAAAGAAGAAGTTACAGGTCTGTGAGAGCCAGAAATCTTGCTTGTTTGTAGGTGACCAAATAATTATTTTCCACCATAATTTGCAAATAAATTCATTAAAAATCCTACAATGTGATTTTCTGGATTTTTTTTCTAATTTTGTCTGTCATAGTTGAGGTGTACCTATGATGAACATTACAGGCCTCTCTCATCTTTTTAAGTGGGATAACTTGCACAATTGGTGGCTGACTAAATACTTGTTTGCCCCACTGTATGTGCAACAGAGAGCTCTGGGAGAGAATGGTGCCGGCTCACCTGGGGTGACGCCAGAGCGCCCTGCCTGCTGCCTTGATTCCCAGAGGAACCAACCCGGCACCGACCGGCAGTGTGACCTCTGCGGCCAAAGATGGTGCACGAGCGGGAACCCCCTCCGGTCTCCCTGCACACCGCCCCTCCCAACCCCATAGGTATCGGAGAGGGGGTGCGGAAGGATGGAACCACCAGACACTGATCTGAACGTCCACAAGTAGCCAACATGTTGTCCAGACGGATAGACAGATCCACGAGCTGGTCGAACGTGAGGTTGGTGTCTCTGCAGGCCAGCTCCCGGCGGACGTCCTCGCGCAGACTGCAACGATAAAGGTCAATGAGGGCCCTGTCGCTCCATTCCATGCCGGCAGCCAGGGTAATAAAATCCAGGGTGAACTCCTGGGCGCTCCTCGTCTCCTGGTAGAGGCACTCACCCGCCACTCTACCCTCGGGCGGGTGGTCGAAGACTGCCCGGAAACAGCGGGTGAACTCCTCAAACCTGTCCAACGCCGCATCTCCCTCTCTCCATACGGCGTTGGCCCACTCCAAGGCTCTCCCGGTGAGGCACGAGACGAGGGCGGACACCCTCTCACGATCCGATGGAGCCGGGTGGACAGTGGCCAAATAAAAGGTTTAAATACAGTCAAAACCCCTGGCAGTTCAAAGCCCTCCCGTCATACTCCTGGGGAAAGGAGAGAAGTATCCCACTGGGTTCAGGCGGGAAAGGGGCGCTCAAGAAAGACCCCGGTTGTGCTGGTGGAGGCGCTGGAAGGACTCCCTGTCTCTCCCAGCGGTCCATGGTCTGGACAACGCGATCCATGGCAACACCAAGATGGTGAAGCATAAATGCATGCTCCTGGACGCGGCTCTTCCACCTCAATGGCCGGGGTATCCTCTACTGCTGACTCCATAGTATGGTCGGAGATTATGTAATGTGGTGCTTGCTGGATGCAGGAAAGTCAGGCGCAGGAGAATGAACTTGGTAAAAACGGAGCTGTTTAATAAATATCAAAACCTCCGAAAACCAAAGTATACAAAATAACAAATAGAGGGTGCAAAACCCGTCGCACACCAGAATTAACAATAAACACCGACATGCAACAAACAATCTCCGGCAAGGACATGAGGGGAAACAGAGGGTTAAATACACAACATGTAATTGATGGGATTGGAACCAGGTGTGTAGGAAGACGAGAGACCAACTTCGGCGGAAGTTGTGACAGTTTGAGTGTATGAAGCTGAGTGAAAATGAGAACAAAGTATTTTTAAAGATATTTAGGCTGTAACAAGGAAAGTATTTAACTGAAATAAATTAAGCCCTAATATATGGATTTTGCATGAATGGGAAAACAGATATGCATCTGTTGGTCACAGATACCTTAAAAAAAGTTGGAGGTGTGGACAAGAAAACTATTCAGTATCTGGTGTGACCACAATTTGCCTCATTCAGCGCGACACATTTCCTTCGTATAGAGATGATCAGGCTGTTGATTGTGGCCTGTGTGGAATGTTGTCCCACTCTTCAATGGCTGTGCGAAGTTGCTGGATAATGGCGGGAACTGGAACACGCTGTAGAACACATCAATCCAGAGTAGAGGTCGACCGATTAATCAGAATAGCCAATTAATTAGGGCCGATTTCAAGTTTTCATAACAATCGGTATTTTTGGGCGCCGATTTGCCGATTTAAAAAAATAAAAAATAAAAAATATTTTATTTTATTACACCTTCATTTAATCTTTATTTAACTAGGCAAGTCAGTTAAGAACACATTCTTATTTTCAATGACGGCCTAGGAACGGTGGGTTAACTGCCTCGTTCAGGGGCAGAAAGACAGATTTTCACCTTGTCAGCTCGGGGGATCCAATCTTGCAACCTTACAGTTAACTAGTCCAACGCAATAACGACCTGCCTCTCTCTCATTGCACTCCACAAGAAGTGTTACGCAAATGCAGTAAGCCAAGGTAAGTTGCTAGCTAGCATTAAACTTATCTTATAAAAAACAATCAATCATAATCACTAGTTAACTGCACATGGTTGATGATATTACTAGATATTATCTAGCGTGTCCTGTGTTGCATATAATCTGACTGAGCATACAAGCATCTAGGTATCTGTCTGAGCGGTGGTAGGCAGAAGCAGGCGCGTAAACATTCATTCAAACAGCACTTTCGTGCATTTTGCCAGCAGCTCTTCGTTGTACGTCAAGCATTGCGCTGTTTATGACTTCAAACCTATCAACTCCCAAGATGAGGCTGGTGTGACCGAAGTGAAATGGCTGGCTTCACTCTTCACTCGCTCTGAGCCTTGGGGTGGTTGTTTCCCTTGCTCTGCATGGGTAATGCTGCTTCAATGTGGTGGCTGTTGTCGTTGTGTTGCTGGTTCGAGCCCAGGGAGGAGCGAGGAGAGGGACGGAGGCTATACTGTTACACTGGCAATACTAAAGTGGCTATAAGAACATCCAATAGTCAAAGGTTAATGAAATACAAATGGTATAGAGGGAAATAGTACAATAATTCCTATAATAACTACAACCTAAAACTTCTTACCTGGGAATATTGAAGAGTCATGTTAAAAGGAACCACCAGCTTTCATATGTTCTCATGTTCTGAGCAAGGAACTGAAACGTTAGCTTTCTTAGATACACACTTTGTTTTTGCATTACTTAAACCAAATTGAACATGTTTCATTATCTACTTGAGGCAAAATTGATGTTATTGATGTATTATACTAAGTTAAAATAAGTGTTAATTCAGTATTGTTGTAATTGTCATTATTACAAATAAAAATAATAAACTAAAAAACATCGGCCGATTTAAATCGGTATCGGCTTTTTTGGGTCCTCCAATAATCGGTATCGGCGTTGAAAGATCATAAATCGGTCGACCTCTAATCCAGAGCATTCCAAACACGCTCAATGGGTGATGTGTCTAGTGAGTATGTAGGCCATGGAAGACCTGGAACATTTTCAGCTTCCAGGAATTGGGTACAGATCTTGCATCATGGGGCGGTGCATTGTCATGCTGAAACATGAGCTGATGACGGCAGATAGCGTGACAATTTTTTTTATTTTATTTAACCAGGCAAGTCAGTTAACTTCTTATGGCTGCAGGGGCAGTATTGAGTAGCTTGGATGAAAAGGTGCCCATTGTAAACGGCCAGCTCCTCAGTCTCAGTTGCTAATATATGCATATTATTAGTATTGGATAGAAAACTCTAAAGTTTCCAAAACTGTCAAAATATTGTCTGTGAGTATAACAAAATATTGTCTGTGAGTATAACAGAACTGATATTGCATGCGAAACCATGAGGAAAATCAAACCAGGAAGTGGCTTCTATTTTGAAAACTCCATGTTCCATAGCTTCCCTTTGCACCATTTAAAGGGATATCAACCAGATTCCTTTTTCTATCGCTTCCTCACGGTGTCAACAGTCTTCTGACATATTTCCAGGCTTTTATTTTGAAAAATGAGCCAGAAAGATAACATCGCATCAAGTGGTCGCATGAATTTTGCTTGCGCAACAGAGTTTGGACAGCCATTGCTTATTTAATCTTTATTTAACTAGGCAAGTCAGTTAACACATTATTATTTTCAATGACTGCCTAGGAACAGTGGGTTAACTGCCTTGTTCAGGGCAGAACGACAGATTTTTTTACTTGTCAGCTCGGGGATCCGTTCAAGCAACCTTTCGGTTACTGGCCGAACGCTCTAACCATTAGGCTACCTGCCGCCCCACAGTGGGCCTCAGGATCTCATCACGGTATCTCTGTGCATTTAAATGACCATCGGTAAAATGCAATTGTGTTCGTTGTCCGTAGCTTATGCCTGCCCATTCCATAACCCCACCACCACCACAGGGCACTCTGTTCGGCAAACTGCTCGCCAACACAGTGCAATTTACCATCTGCCCAGTACAGTAGAAACCGGGATTCATCCGCGAAGAGCACACTTCTCTAGCATGCCAGTGGCCATCGAAGGTGAGCATTTGCCTACTGACGTCAGTTTCGAGCCTGGTGAGGACAACGAGCACGCAGCAACTTTTTATTTTTGTTCAGTGTATTTTTTGCATTTTTGTTGCAACTGGGGCGAGCTGGTCAACTTTTTAATGTTACAATCATTGAGTGACTGCTGCTTTCATGTTAATTACATCTTATGTGGAAGAAATTCCTGTTCACATTTTATCTAAGCTTTATTAATTATTAATTGACACTATATGTCTTAATATACGTTCCTTATTCACTCACAGTGACTTCCCTGGAAATAATTCACTTGTGGTGTTAGGTTCATACACAATTAGGAACACTCGTGGTGAGATTGGAGGCAAGTTCCTGGCCCAAAAACGCAGAACACCTGACATGCCGGTGGAATTTGGTTAAGGCCTTAAAACCTCTTGGCGCACCGATCCCTTTAGCGCGATCCTTTTCGTCAACATCCGGTGAATTGCAGAGCACCAAATTCAAATTAAATTACTACAAATATTTAATTTTCATGGAATCACAAGTGCAATATACTAAAACACACAACGTTCCCGTTTTAAGCGCGATATTTTGTCACGAAAAGATGCTCGACTATGCATATTCTTGACAGTTTTGGAAAGAAAACACTCTGAAGTTTCAGAATCTGCAAAGATTTTGTCTGTAAGTGCCCCAGAACTCATTCTACAGGCGAAACCAAGATGATGCATCACCCAGGAATTAGCAGAATTTCTGAAGCTCTGTTTTCCATTCTCTCCTTATATGGCTGTGATTGCGCAACGAATGAGCCTACACTTTCTGTCGTTCGCCCAAGGTCTTAGCAGCATTGTGACGTATTTGTAGGCATATCATTGGAAGATTGACCATAAGAGACTACATTTTCCAAGTGTCCGCCTGGTGTCCTGCGTCGAATTCGGTGCGCAATTGCCAGCTGCTTCTACTTTACCATTTGATTCAGGGGAGAAAGCATGTGTCCAAGAACGATGTATCAATGAAGAGATATGTGAAAAACACCTTGATGATTGATTCTAAACAACGTTTGCCATGTTTTCAGTCGATATTATGGAGTTAATTTGGAAAAAAGTTCGCGTTTTGAGGACTGAATTTTCGTTTTTTTTTTGGTAGCCAAATGTGATGTATAAAACGGAGCTATTTCTAATACACAAAGAATCTTTTTGGAAAAACTGAGCATCTGCTATCCAACTGAGAGTATCCTCATTGAAAACATCAGAAGTTCTTCAAAGGTAAATGATTTTATTTGAAGGCTTTTATGTTTTTGTTGAAATGTTGCGTGCTGGATGCTAACGCTAATGCTAACGCTAAATCCTTTGTTTGCTAGCTACTGTTACACAAATTATTGTTTTCCTATGGTTGAGAAGCATATTTTGAAAATCTGAGATGACAGTTTTGTTTACAAAAGGCTAAGCTTGCGAGATGGCATATTTATTTCATTTCATTTGCGATTTTCATGAATAGTTAACGTTGCGTTATGGTAATGAGCTTGAGGCTGTAGTCACGAGTCACGGATCCGGGTTTGGGAGATCAGAGAGGTTAATACACCTGGCGTGTCAGATTTCAAAAGCTTTACGGTGAAAGCAAACCATGCGATTATATGAGGACAGCTTTCAGCAGACAAAACATTAAACAGCTAGCAGCAAAGTAGATTGGTCACGAAAGTCAAAAAAGCAATAAAATTAATCGCTTACCTTTGATGATCTTCGTATGTTTGCACTCACAAAACTCCCAGTTACACAATAAATGTTTGTTTTGTTCCATAAAGATTCTCTTTATATCCAAAAACCTCCATTTGGTTGGCGCATTTTGTTTAGTAATCCACAGGCTCGTGCAGGTCACGACGGGCAGACGAAAATTCCAAATAGTAACCGTAAAGTTCATAGAAACATGTCAAACGTTTTTTATAATCAATCCTCAGGTTGTTTTTACAATAAATAATCAATAATATTTCAACCGGACGGTAGCCTTTTCAATAGGAGAGAGAGAGAAAAGGTCTCGCTCCAGGCACTCGCGCATGCACAAATCTGGGGACACCTAGCTATCCACTGACGCGATGTGATCATTCTCGTTCATTTTTCAGAATAAAAGCTTGAAACTATGCCTAAAGACTGTTCACACCCTGTGGAAGCCTTTGGGAAAGGAATCTGGTTGATATCCCTTTAAATGGAGGATAGGCTTGCAATGGAACAGAGTAGTTTCAGAAAAACAGCACTTCCTGGTTGGATTTTCCTCAGGTTTTCGCCTGCAATATCAGTTATGTTATACTCACAGACCATATTTTGACAGTTTTGGAAACTTGAGTGTTTTCTATCCTAATCTGACAATTATATGCATATTCTAGATTCTGGGCTTGAGAAATAGGCAGGAACGTTTTTTATCCAAACATCAAAATACTGCCCCCTTGCTTCAAGAGGTTAAATGCACTTACGCCGATGCCGAAATGTAAACAGATCGGCACATCCAGCACACAGTCAGTCATTTCAAGTGGAGGTTAGTTATGTGGAGGCAATTTGCATATCAACGTGTTACCCACACCTGCATGGAAAATAAATCACAATTCGTTGCACACCAACTTGGGATCGGCTGGATGACCTCTTCCAACCAACAACAAAAAAACTGATAATGAATCCGGGAAGGACTTCCCCCAAATGTGGACCATCTCAGATTCTACCTCCACTCCTCCTTGCTCGAACAACATCTGCTTAAGTGTTTAGCTTTGTGACTGTATTGGAGTGTGTGACTAATGTTGAAATTTGGTGGCGCAAGGCCTGTTATCCTACACACATTCACCCACTGTAAAATGAATTGTACTGGTCTGCGGTCTCATATTAAGCAAGGCTTAAGTCCTAGAATTCTGTTCTATAATTTACATAACTCAGATACCTACCGAGTCAGACTTGTCTCTTTTCCTTTCAAATGCCCTCGGGAACCCATTAAAAAATATTAATAATCCATAGTCCCTTGTTTCAGGCCTCGGTTTTCCAAATTGCACAGGTTTTAGGGATTAACCCAATGAGTGTGTTTGAGCTACAGCCTTCTGGGTTGTACCATTGGATTTGTTTATTTCTTCTGCATCCGTAGATACCAACCATTAGTCTATGTGATTAACGGGAGCATGAGCTAGAGAGGTGTCCCGATGGGGCCCAGCGCCAGGTCTTCTGTACAAAAATGTCTGAATGGTTTTAACTAAGGATGCAAGACGATAATAGCTAAAAATGCCAACAATGGTGTCGGCCCGATGTCAAAGCTGACGTGCATACCTATATAACGTAGGTACACAACGCCACGTAAAATGTTGCACTACACGTGCAAAACAGCATTCCTAACCTAGCACACAATGTCTGCTGTGTGGATCAAGCAATCAACAAGTCAATCAGTCATTTCAAAGAGCAAGAACATTTCAGCGAGATATCTCAAAGGCAAAATCCATTAATGCCAAGATAATGGAATTCATTGCCGTTGACAATCAACCGTTCTCTGTCGTGGGTGATGTTGGCTTTCGCAACTGGTCGAGCACCGGTACACATTACCAAGTGCGCTATTTTTCAGATGTTGAACCTACCGGAGTTACACAGTAATAGCATCACTGCTATTAGCTTCACATACTATGGAACGCAGTTTGGGTCTTCGCATGTCAAAAAATATACGTTTAATAGGCTTTCAATTTGACATGTCAAATAACACAGTTCTATTATAGAATGTTGTGTGTTCTGAATTTGCACATGCAAGCCAAGCGCCACCACTACTATCAGTAGCACTGTCAAGGCTGTACAAAAAGTCTGCAAACAAGCAAACACCGGCCACGAACGATGTGTTTACAATACCGTGTTTGTAATAATGCATTATTTGTTCGACTGCAACTTCTGGGGAAGCTAGCTAGCTTTAGCTTGGTACCTAGCTAGCACCAATACAACCAGCCTGAAAACAATGACCAGTAGAAACTACAGTCATTTTCATTATTCTTAGCAATGATTTAGGAATGCTTGAGTGTAAGTATTAGCTAGGTAGTCACTTGTTGTTCGCCTAATGAAATTAAACTTCAGTGCATGAAAATAAATAGCTAGCTAGCCACTTAACCCTGTTGCTCAAAGCTAATGTTATAAGCAGCCAGCTAGCTTCATCTGGCTAATGTGGCTCGAACGGACCGTGTTATGAAGCTATCGATGTGTCTGCTTGGAGGGGAATATATACGGCTGTGATTATAATCAAAGAGAATTCCCTTGGTAGATAATGCGGTCGACATTTGATTGTGAGGAATTCTAAATCAGGTGAACAGAAGGACTTGAGTTCCTGTATGTTGTTGTGACCACACCACGTCTCGTTAACCATAAAGCATACGCCCCCGCCCCTCTTCTTACCAGAAAGATGTTTGTTTCTGTCAGCACGATGCGTGGAGAAACCAGCTGGCTGCACGACTCCGATAGCGTCTCTCGAGTGAGCCATGTTTCCGTGAAGCAAAGAACGTTAGTCTCTGATGTCCCTCTGGAATGCTACCCTTGCTCGGATTTCATCAACTTTGTTGTCAAGAGACTGGACTTTGGCGAGAAGTATGATAGGGAGTGGTGAGCGATGTGCCCGTCTCCAGAGTCTGACCAGAAGACCGCTTCGTTTCCCTCTTTTACGAAGTCGTTGTTTTGGGTCGCCGGCTGGGATCCATTCCGTTGTCCTGCGTGAAAGACAGAACACAGGATCCGCTTCGCGAAAGTCATATTCTTGGTCGTACTGATGGTGAGTTGACGCTGCTCTTATATTCAGTAGTTCTTCTCGACTGTATGTAATGAAACCTAAGATGACCTGGGGTACCAATGTAAGAAATAACACGCAAAAAAACTAAAAACTGCATAGTTTCCTAGGAACGCGAAGCGAGGCGGCCATCTCTGTCGGCGCCGAAAATCACTAATTATCTACCAAGGGAATTCTCTTCGATTATAATCACAGCCGTATATATTCCCCCCCAAGAGATGGCTCTGAACGAACTTTATTTGACTCTTTGCAAACTGGAATCCACATATCCTGAGGCTGCATTCATTGTAGCTGGGGATTTTAACAAGGCTAATCTGAAAACAAGACTCCCTAAATTGTATCAGCAAATCGATTGCGCAACCAGGGCTGGTAAAACCTTGGATCATTGCTATTCTAACTTCCGCGACGCATATAAGGCCCTCCCCTGCCCTCCTTTCGGAAAAGCTGACCACGACTACATTTTGTTGCTCCCTGCCTACAGACAGAAGCTAAAACAAGAAGCTCCCGCGCTGAGGTCTGTTCAACGCTGGTCCGACCAATCTGATTCCACGCTCCAAGACTGCTTCCATCACGTGGATTGGGATATGTTTCGTATTGCGTCAAACAACAACATTGACGAATACGCTGATTCGGTGAGCGAGTTCATTAGAACGTGCGTTGAAGATGTCATTCCCATAGCAACGATTAAAACATTCCCAAACCAGAAACCGTGGATTGATGGCAGCATTAGCGTGAAACTGAAAGCGCGAACAACTGCTTTTAATCAGGGCAATGTGACCGGAAACATGACCGAATACAAACAGTGTAGCTATTCCCTCCGCAAGGCAATCAAACAAGCTAAGCGTCAGTATAGAGACAAAGTAGAATCGCAATTCAACGGCTCAGACACAAGAGGAATGTGGCAGGGTCTACAGTCAATCACGGATCACAAAAAGAACACCAGCCCAGTCACAGACCAGGATGTCTTGCTCCCAGGCAGACTAAATAACTTTTTTGCCCACTTTGAGGACAATACAGTGCCACTGACACGGCCCGCAACCAAAACATGCGGACTCTCCTTCACTGCAGCCGAGGTGAGTAAAACATTTAAACGTGTTAAACCTTGCAAGGCTGCAGGCCCAGACGGCATCCCCAGCCGCGCCCTCAGAGCATGCGCAGACCAGCTGGCTGGTGTGTTTACAGACATATTCAATCAATCCTTATCCCAGTCTGCTGTTTGAAAAAGCTTCAAGAGGGCCACCATTGTTCCTGTTCCCAAGAAAGCTAAGGTAACTGAGCTAAACAACTACCGCCCCGTAGCACTCACTTCCGTCATCATGAAGTGCTTTGAGAGACTAGTCAAGGAACATATCACCCCCACCCTACCTGACACCCTAGACCCACTCCAATTTCCTTACCGCCCAAATAGGTCCACAGACGATGCAATCTCAACCACACTGCACACTGCCCTAACCCATCTGGACAAGAGGAATACCTATGTGAGAATGCTGTTCATCGACTACAGCTCGGCATTTAACACCATAGTACCATCCAAACTCGTCATCAAGCTTGAGACCCTGGGTCTCGACCACAACCTGTGCAACTGGGTACTGGATTCCTGACGGGCCGCCCCCAGGTGGTGAGGGTAGGTAACATCTCCACCCCGCTGATCCTCAACACTGGGGCCCCACAAGGGTGCGTTCTGAGCCCTCTCCTGTACTCCCTGTTCACCCACGACTCCGTGGCCACGCACGCCTCCAACTCAATCATCAAGTTTGCGGACGACACAACAGTGGTAGGCTTGAATACCAACAACGACGAGACGGCCTACAGGGAGGAGGTGAGGGCCCTCGGAGTATGGTGTCAGGAAAATAACCTCACACTCAACGTCAACAAAACTAAGGAGATTATTGTGGACTTCAGGATACAGCAGAGGGAACACCCCCCTATCCACATCGATGGGACAGTAGTGGAGAGGGTAGTAAGTTTAAAGTTCTTCGGCGTACACATCACAGACAAACTGAATTGGTCCACCCACACAGACAGCATCGTGAAGAAGGCGCAGCAGCACCTCTTCAACCTCAGGAGGCTGAAGAAATTCGGCTTGTCACCAAAAGCACTCACAAACTTCTACAGATGCACAGTCGAGAGCATCCTGTCGGGCTGTATCACCGCCTGGTACGGCAACTGCTCCGACCACAACCGTAAGGCTCTCCAGGTGGTAGTGAGGTCTGCACAACGCATCACCGGGGGCAAACTACCTGCCCTCCAGGACACCTACACCACCCGATGTCACAGGAAGGCCATAAAGATCATCAAGGACAACAACCACCCGAGCCACTGCCTGTTCATCCCGCTATCGTCCAGAAGGCGAGGTCAGTACAGGTGCATCAAAGCTGGGACCGAGAGACTGAAAAACAGCTTCTATCTCAAGGACATCAGACTGTTAATCAGCCACCACTAACATTGAGTGGCTGCTGCCATTACACTGACTCAACTCTAGCCACTTTAATAATGGGAATTGATGTAAAATATATCACTAGCCACTTTAAACAATGCTACTTAATATAATGTTTACATACCCTACATTATTCATCTCATATGTATACGTATATACTGTACTCTATATCATCTACTGCATCTTTATGTAATACATGTATCACTAGCCACTTTAAACTATGCCACTTTGTTTACATACTCATCTCATATGTATATACTGTACTCGATACCATCTACTGCATCTTGCCTATGCCGCTCTGTACCATCACTCATTCATATATCTTTATGTACATATTCTTTATCCCTTTACACTTGTGTGTATAAGGTAGTAGTTTTGGAATTGTCAGTTAGATTACTCGTTGATTATTACTGCATTGTCGGAACTAGAAGCACAAGCATTTCGCTACACTCGCATTAACATCTGCTAACCATGTGTATGTGACAAATAAATTTGATTTGATTTTTGAAGCTAGCCAAAATAAGGATTAGGTATTTGTGGTTTCCCTTCAAAATAAAAGTACCTATTTGAAAGTGATGCAGATGGGGAATCATGCCATATTTAGACTAGATAATGTTAAACAAGGTTGGAATGTGAAGAAATGAAATGGGGTATCACACCCACAGAACACAACTGTGAAGAGTTTATGCAAATATTAGCGTTGTAGCTCTTATCGCGGGACTGTGACCATGTGAAATCCCCTCCCCAGTCAGCCTATTGTGTGTTTTGACATTCATATTGCACTGTACAGCTTTACCTAAGGATTGGGGATCAATTAAATGGGGTATCAGTCTAAACAATACCCAAGATATTTTCCCTCAACATCCTCCTCAGAGTTATCAGACTCCAAAACATCCACGCAGTATTGTTTTTTACTTGGGAATAGTGTTCAATACACATAGGTTGACAATAAATGTGGCTCAATTCACAGTTGTTTCAGAGTCCCGCAATAAGAGCTACAATGCTAATGTTCTCTGGGTGTCACTGAGTAGACTGATACCCCATGTCATTGATCCAAAATCCATAGGTAAGGCTGTACAGTGAAATAGGTATGCCCCAAATATAATTCTAAAGTATAATACATCCAGTGTGATGTCAACAGATTTGTCAAATTAACAAATTGTCTTTTGTTGATTTTATATAACATTCCAACCTCATTTAGCATGATCTATTTAATTATGGCATAATTCTCTTATTGGTATTCATTTGCAGGCGAGTTCCTGGCCCAAAAACGCAGAACACCTGACATGCCGGTGGAATTTGGTTAAGGCCTTAACCTGTTGGATCTCTGGGGGCGCTATTTCATTTTTGGATAAAAAACGTTCCCGTTTTAAGCGCGATATTTTGTCACGAAAAGATGCTCGACTATGCATATTCTTGACCGTTTTGGAAAGAAAACACTGAAGTTTCAGAATCTGCAAAGATTTTGTCTGTAAGTGCCCCAGAACTCATTCTACAGGCGAAACCAAGATGATGCATCACCCAGGAATTAGCAGAATTTCTGAAGCTCTGTTTTCCATTGTCTCCTTATATGGCTGTGATTGCGCAAGGAATGAGCCTACACTTTCTGTCGTTCGCCCAAGGTCTTAGCAGCATTGTGACGTATTTGTAGGCATATCATTGGAAGATTGACCATAAGAGACTACATTTTCCAAGTGTCCGCCTGGTGTCCTGCGTCGAATTCGGTGCGCAATTGCCAGCTGCTTCCACTTTACCATTTGATTCAGGGGAGAAAGCATGTGTCCAAGAACGATGTATCAATGAAGAGATATGTGAAAAACACCTTGATGATTGATTCTAAACAGCGTTTGCCATGTTTTCAGTCGATATTATGGAGTTAATTTGGAAAAAAGTTCGCGTTTTGAGGACTGAATTTTCGGGTTTTTTTTGGTAGCCAAATGTGATGTATAAAACGGAGCTATTTCTAATACACAAAGAATCTTTTTGGAAAAACTGAGCATCTGCTATCCAACTGAGAGTATCCTCATTGAAAACATCAGAAGTTCTTCAAAGGTAAATGATTTTATTTGAAGGCTTTTATGTTTTTGTTGAAATGTTGCGTGCTGGATGCTAACGCTAATGCTAACGCTAAATCCTTTGTTTGCTAGCTACTGTTACACAAATTATTGTTTTCCTATGGTTGAGAAGCATATTTTGAAAATCTGAGATGACAGTTTTGTTTACAAAAGGCTAAGCTTGCGAGATGGCATATTTATTTCATTTCATTTGCGATTTTCATGAATAGTTAACGTTGCGTTATGGTAATGAGCTTGAGTCTGTATTCCTGATACCGGATCCGGTATGGGGAGTTCCAAGAGGTTAAAACCTCTTGGCGCACCGATCCCTTTAGCGCGATCCTTTTCGTCAACATCCGGTGAATTGCAGAGCACCAAATTCAAATTAAATTACTACAAATATTTAATTTTCATGGAATCACAAGTGCAATATACTAAAACACACAACGTTCCCGTTTTAAGCGCGATATTTTGTCACGAAAAGATGCTCGACTATGCATATTCTTGACAGTTTTGGAAAGAAAACACTCTGAAGTTTCAGAATCTGCAAAGATTTTGTCTGTAAGTGCCCCAGAACTCATTCTACAGGCGAAACCAAGATGATGCATCACCCAGGAATTAGCAGAATTTCTGAAGCTCTGTTTTCCATTCTCTCCTTATATGGCTGTGATTGCGCAACGAATGAGCCTACACTTTCTGTCGTTCGCCCAAGGTCTTAGCAGCATTGTGACGTATTTGTAGGCATATCATTGGAAGATTGACCATAAGAGACTACATTTTCCAAGTGTCCGCCTGGTGTCCTGCGTCGAATTCGGTGCGCAATTGCCAGCTGCTTCTACTTTACCATTTGATTCAGGGGAGAAAGCATGTGTCCAAGAACGATGTATCAATGAAGAGATATGTGAAAAACACCTTGATGATTGATTCTAAACAACGTTTGCCATGTTTTCAGTCGATATTATGGAGTTAATTTGGAAAAAAGTTCGCGTTTTGAGGACTGAATTTTCGTTTTTTTTTTGGTAGCCAAATGTGATGTATAAAACGGAGCTATTTCTAATACACAAAGAATCTTTTTGGAAAAACTGAGCATCTGCTATCCAACTGAGAGTATCCTCATTGAAAACATCAGAAGTTCTTCAAAGGTAAATGATTTTATTTGAAGGCTTTTATGTTTTTGTTGAAATGTTGCGTGCTGGATGCTAACGCTAATGCTAACGCTAAATCCTTTGTTTGCTAGCTACTGTTACACAAATTATTGTTTTCCTATGGTTGAGAAGCATATTTTGAAAATCTGAGATGACAGTTTTGTTTACAAAAGGCTAAGCTTGCGAGATGGCATATTTATTTCATTTCATTTGCGATTTTCATGAATAGTTAACGTTGCGTTATGGTAATGAGCTTGAGGCTGTAGTCACGATACCGGATCCGGGTTTGGGAGATCAGAGAGGTTAATACACCTGGCGTGTCAGATTTCAAAAGCTTTACGGTGAAAGCAAACCATGCGATTATATGAGGACAGCTTTCAGCAGACAAAACATTAAACAGCTAGCAGCAAAGTAGATTGGTCACGAAAGTCAAAAAAGCAATAAAATTAATCGCTTACCTTTGATGATCTTCGTATGTTTGCACTCACAAAACTCCCAGTTACACAATAAATGTTTGTTTTGTTCCATAAAGATTCTCTTTATATCCAAAAACCTCCATTTGGTTGGCGCATTTTGTTTAGTAATCCACAGGCTCGTGCAGGTCACGACGGGCAGACGAAAATTCCAAATAGTAACCGTAAAGTTCATAGAAACATGTCAAACGTTTTTTATAATCAATCCTCAGGTTGTTTTTACAATAAATAATCAATAATATTTCAACCGGACGGTAGCCTTTTCAATAGGAGAGAGAGAGAAAAGGTCTCGCTCCAGGCACTCGCGCATGCACAAATCTGGGGACACCTAGCTATCCACTGACGCGATGTGATCATTCTCGTTCATTTTTCAGAATAAAAGCTTGAAACTATGCCTAAAGACTGTTCACACCCTGTGGAAGCCTTTGGGAAAGGAATCTGGTTGATATCCCTTTAAATGGAGGATAGGCTTGCAATGGAACAGAGTAGTTTCAGAAAAACAGCACTTCCTGGTTGGATTTTCCTCAGGTTTTCGCCTGCAATATCAGTTATGTTATACTCACAGACCATATTTTGACAGTTTTGGAAACTTGAGTGTTTTCTATCCTAATCTGACAATTATATGCATATTCTAGATTCTGGGCTTGAGAAATAGGCAGGAACGTTTTTTATCCAAACATCAAAATACTGCCCCCTTGCTTCAAGAGGTTAAATGCACTTACGCCGATGCCGAAATGTAAACAGATCGGCACATCCAGCACACAGTCAGTCATTTCAAGTGGAGGTTAGTTATGTGGAGGCAATTTGCATATCAACGTGTTACCCACACCTGCATGGAAAATAAATCACAATTCGTTGCACACCAACTTGGGATCGGCTGGATGACCTCTTCCAACCAACAACAAAAAAACTGATAATGAATCCGGGAAGGACTTCCCCCAAATGTGGACCATCTCAGATTCTACCTCCACTCCTCCTTGCTCGAACAACATCTGCTTAAGTGTTTAGCTTTGTGACTGTATTGGAGTGTGTGACTAATGTTGAAATTTGGTGGCGCAAGGCCTGTTATCCTACACACATTCACCCACTGTAAAATGAATTGTACTGGTCTGCGGTCTCATATTAAGCAAGGCTTAAGTCCTAGAATTCTGTTCTATAATTTACATAACTCAGATACCTACCGAGTCAGACTTGTCTCTTTTCCTTTCAAATGCCCTCGGGAACCCATTAAAAAATATTAATAATCCATAGTCCCTTGTTTCAGGCCTCGGTTTTCCAAATTGCACAGGTTTTAGGGATTAACCCAATGAGTGTGTTTGAGCTACAGCCTTCTGGGTTGTACCATTGGATTTGTTTATTTCTTCTGCATCCGTAGATACCAACCATTAGTCTATGTGATTAACGGGAGCATGAGCTAGAGAGGTGTCCCGATGGGGCCCAGCGCCAGGTCTTCTGTACAAAAATGTCTGAATGGTTTTAACTAAGGATGCAAGACGATAATAGCTAAAAATGCCAACAATGGTGTCGGCCCGATGTCAAAGCTGACGTGCATACCTATATAACGTAGGTACACAACGCCACGTAAAATGTTGCACTACACGTGCAAAACAGCATTCCTAACCTAGCACACAATGTCTGCTGTGTGGATCAAGCAATCAACAAGTCAATCAGTCATTTCAAAGAGCAAGAACATTTCAGCGAGATATCTCAAAGGCAAAATCCATTAATGCCAAGATAATGGAATTCATTGCCGTTGACAATCAACCGTTCTCTGTCGTGGGTGATGTTGGCTTTCGCAACTGGTCGAGCACCGGTACACATTACCAAGTGCGCTATTTTTCAGATGTTGAACCTACCGGAGTTACACAGTAATAGCATCACTGCTATTAGCTTCACATACTATGGAACGCAGTTTGGGTCTTCGCATGTCAAAAAATATACGTTTAATAGGCTTTCAATTTGACATGTCAAATAACACAGTTCTATTATAGAATGTTGTGTGTTCTGAATTTGCACATGCAAGCCAAGCGCCACCACTACTATCAGTAGCACTGTCAAGGCTGTACAAAAAGTCTGCAAACAAGCAAACACCGGCCACGAACGATGTGTTTACAATACCGTGTTTGTAATAATGCATTATTTGTTCGACTGCAACTTCTGGGGAAGCTAGCTAGCTTTAGCTTGGTACCTAGCTAGCACCAATACAACCAGCCTGAAAACAATGACCAGTAGAAACTACAGTCATTTTCATTATTCTTAGCAATGATTTAGGAATGCTTGAGTGTAAGTATTAGCTAGGTAGTCACTTGTTGTTCGCCTAATGAAATTAAACTTCAGTGCATGAAAATAAATAGCTAGCTAGCCACTTAACCCTGTTGCTCAAAGCTAATGTTATAAGCAGCCAGCTAGCTTCATCTGGCTAATGTGGCTCGAACGGACCGTGTTATGAAGCTATCGATGTGTCTGCTTGGAGGGGAATATATACGGCTGTGATTATAATCAAAGAGAATTCCCTTGGTAGATAATGCGGTCGACATTTGATTGTGAGGAATTCTAAATCAGGTGAACAGAAGGACTTGAGTTCCTGTATGTTGTTGTGACCACACCACGTCTCGTTAACCATAAAGCATACGCCCCCGCCCCTCTTCTTACCAGAAAGATGTTTGTTTCTGTCAGCACGATGCGTGGAGAAACCAGCTGGCTGCACGACTCCGATAGCGTCTCTCGAGTGAGCCATGTTTCCGTGAAGCAAAGAACGTTAGTCTCTGATGTCCCTCTGGAATGCTACCCTTGCTCGGATTTCATCAACTTTGTTGTCAAGAGACTGGACTTTGGCGAGAAGTATGATAGGGAGTGGTGAGCGATGTGCCCGTCTCCAGAGTCTGACCAGAAGACCGCTTCGTTTCCCTCTTTTACGAAGTCGTTGTTTTGGGTCGCCGGCTGGGATCCATTCCGTTGTCCTGCGTGAAAGACAGAACACAGGATCCGCTTCGCGAAAGTCATATTCTTGGTCGTACTGATGGTGAGTTGACGCTGCTCTTATATTCAGTAGTTCTTCTCGACTGTATGTAATGAAACCTAAGATGACCTGGGGTACCAATGTAAGAAATAACACGCAAAAAAACTAAAAACTGCATAGTTTCCTAGGAACGCGAAGCGAGGCGGCCATCTCTGTCGGCGCCGAAAATCACTAATTATCTACCAAGGGAATTCTCTTCGATTATAATCACAGCCGTATATATTCCCCCCCAAGCAGACACATCGATGGCTCTGAACGAACTTTATTTGACTCTTTGCAAACTGGAATCCACATATCCTGAGGCTGCATTCATTGTAGCTGGGGATTTTAACAAGGCTAATCTGAAAACAAGACTCCCTAAATTGTATCAGCAAATCGATTGCGCAACCAGGGCTGGTAAAACCTTGGATCATTGCTATTCTAACTTCCGCGACGCATATAAGGCCCTCCCCTGCCCTCCTTTCGGAAAAGCTGACCACGACTACATTTTGTTGCTCCCTGCCTACAGACAGAAGCTAAAACAAGAAGCTCCCGCGCTGAGGTCTGTTCAACGCTGGTCCGACCAATCTGATTCCACGCTCCAAGACTGCTTCCATCACGTGGATTGGGATATGTTTCGTATTGCGTCAAACAACAACATTGACGAATACGCTGATTCGGTGAGCGAGTTCATTAGAACGTGCGTTGAAGATGTCATTCCCATAGCAACGATTAAAACATTCCCAAACCAGAAACCGTGGATTGATGGCAGCATTAGCGTGAAACTGAAAGCGCGAACAACTGCTTTTAATCAGGGCAATGTGACCGGAAACATGACCGAATACAAACAGTGTAGCTATTCCCTCCGCAAGGCAATCAAACAAGCTAAGCGTCAGTATAGAGACAAAGTAGAATCGCAATTCAACGGCTCAGACACAAGAGGAATGTGGCAGGGTCTACAGTCAATCACGGATCACAAAAAGAACACCAGCCCAGTCACAGACCAGGATGTCTTGCTCCCAGGCAGACTAAATAACTTTTTTGCCCACTTTGAGGACAATACAGTGCCACTGACACGGCCCGCAACCAAAACATGCGGACTCTCCTTCACTGCAGCCGAGGTGAGTAAAACATTTAAACGTGTTAAACCTTGCAAGGCTGCAGGCCCAGACGGCATCCCCAGCCGCGCCCTCAGAGCATGCGCAGACCAGCTGGCTGGTGTGTTTACAGACATATTCAATCAATCCTTATCCCAGTCTGCTGTTTGAAAAAGCTTCAAGAGGGCCACCATTGTTCCTGTTCCCAAGAAAGCTAAGGTAACTGAGCTAAACAACTACCGCCCCGTAGCACTCACTTCCGTCATCATGAAGTGCTTTGAGAGACTAGTCAAGGAACATATCACCCCCACCCTACCTGACACCCTAGACCCACTCCAATTTCCTTACCGCCCAAATAGGTCCACAGACGATGCAATCTCAACCACACTGCACACTGCCCTAACCCATCTGGACAAGAGGAATACCTATGTGAGAATGCTGTTCATCGACTACAGCTCGGCATTTAACACCATAGTACCATCCAAACTCGTCATCAAGCTTGAGACCCTGGGTCTCGACCACAACCTGTGCAACTGGGTACTGGATTCCTGACGGGCCGCCCCCAGGTGGTGAGGGTAGGTAACATCTCCACCCCGCTGATCCTCAACACTGGGGCCCCACAAGGGTGCGTTCTGAGCCCTCTCCTGTACTCCCTGTTCACCCACGACTCCGTGGCCACGCACGCCTCCAACTCAATCATCAAGTTTGCGGACGACACAACAGTGGTAGGCTTGAATACCAACAACGACGAGACGGCCTACAGGGAGGAGGTGAGGGCCCTCGGAGTATGGTGTCAGGAAAATAACCTCACACTCAACGTCAACAAAACTAAGGAGATTATTGTGGACTTCAGGATACAGCAGAGGGAACACCCCCCTATCCACATCGATGGGACAGTAGTGGAGAGGGTAGTAAGTTTAAAGTTCTTCGGCGTACACATCACAGACAAACTGAATTGGTCCACCCACACAGACAGCATCGTGAAGAAGGCGCAGCAGCACCTCTTCAACCTCAGGAGGCTGAAGAAATTCGGCTTGTCACCAAAAGCACTCACAAACTTCTACAGATGCACAGTCGAGAGCATCCTGTCGGGCTGTATCACCGCCTGGTACGGCAACTGCTCCGACCACAACCGTAAGGCTCTCCAGGTGGTAGTGAGGTCTGCACAACGCATCACCGGGGGCAAACTACCTGCCCTCCAGGACACCTACACCACCCGATGTCACAGGAAGGCCATAAAGATCATCAAGGACAACAACCACCCGAGCCACTGCCTGTTCATCCCGCTATCGTCCAGAAGGCGAGGTCAGTACAGGTGCATCAAAGCTGGGACCGAGAGACTGAAAAACAGCTTCTATCTCAAGGACATCAGACTGTTAATCAGCCACCACTAACATTGAGTGGCTGCTGCCATTACACTGACTCAACTCTAGCCACTTTAATAATGGGAATTGATGTAAAATATATCACTAGCCACTTTAAACAATGCTACTTAATATAATGTTTACATACCCTACATTATTCATCTCATATGTATACGTATATACTGTACTCTATATCATCTACTGCATCTTTATGTAATACATGTATCACTAGCCACTTTAAACTATGCCACTTTGTTTACATACTCATCTCATATGTATATACTGTACTCGATACCATCTACTGCATCTTGCCTATGCCGCTCTGTACCATCACTCATTCATATATCTTTATGTACATATTCTTTATCCCTTTACACTTGTGTGTATAAGGTAGTAGTTTTGGAATTGTCAGTTAGATTACTCGTTGATTATTACTGCATTGTCGGAACTAGAAGCACAAGCATTTCGCTACACTCGCATTAACATCTGCTAACCATGTGTATGTGACAAATAAATTTGATTTGATTTTTGAAGCTAGCCAAAATAAGGATTAGGTATTTGTGGTTTCCCTTCAAAATAAAAGTACCTATTTGAAAGTGATGCAGATGGGGAATCATGCCATATTTAGACTAGATAATGTTAAACAAGGTTGGAATGTGAAGAAATGAAATGGGGTATCACACCCACAGAACACAACTGTGAAGAGTTTATGCAAATATTAGCGTTGTAGCTCTTATCGCGGGACTGTGACCATGTGAAATCCCCTCCCCAGTCAGCCTATTGTGTGTTTTGACATTCATATTGCACTGTACAGCTTTACCTAAGGATTGGGGATCAATTAAATGGGGTATCAGTCTAAACAATACCCAAGATATTTTCCCTCAACATCCTCCTCAGAGTTATCAGACTCCAAAACATCCACGCAGTATTGTTTTTTACTTGGGAATAGTGTTCAATACACATAGGTTGACAATAAATGTGGCTCAATTCACAGTTGTTTCAGAGTCCCGCAATAAGAGCTACAATGCTAATGTTCTCTGGGTGTCACTGAGTAGACTGATACCCCATGTCATTGATCCAAAATCCATAGGTAAGGCTGTACAGTGAAATAGGTATGCCCCAAATATAATTCTAAAGTATAATACATCCAGTGTGATGTCAACAGATTTGTCAAATTAACAAATTGTCTTTTGTTGATTTTATATAACATTCCAACCTCATTTAGCATGATCTATTTAATTATGGCATAATTCTCTTATTGGTATTCATTTGCATCACTGTCGATGACATACCTTTATTTTGAAGGCTAACCGCAAAGTCCACTAGTGTGGCTAATTCTTATTGTGGCTAGCTTCACATAGATGGGTCCGACCACCATTAATCAAATATGAACTGTCTAATAAATTAGGGTTATTTTAGATAACACCTAGCTATAGAGCTAACTATAGCTACTGAAGCAGATTGTCGTTTTGCTATGTTTTTGGGGAAAAACATTATTTGCATCCATGAGCTAGCTAGCTTTTTTTATGACCAGCACTGTAGGTGCACGAGACAACTTTACCAGCAGCATAGCATACGTATCGATGAATCGTTGTAACATGAAACGAGATATAGTGCAGTCAATGTGTAATAACTACATCAAAAATTATGAGTGTGTTAAATTGTGTGATGTGCAGTCATATTCAGGTCCTGATTGGTCAACAAGCTTATTTGATATCTTTTTTGACACACAAAGACCACAACGGCATTCCATAGAAATCCTGATTGAGAATGAAACGACTGAACAACAAAACAGCACAGCAAGTAAGTGAAAAAAATAGGTTTTGATCATTATTATTATTATTATTATTGTTAGATTATACTGGTAATGGGGACATATGTAAATGCCAACAAAATAACTTTTTGGTCATTGTGTGTGTAACCTTAATTTAACGAGGCAAGTCAGTGAATAACAAATTCTTATTTACAACTCGGACGACGCTGGGCCAATTGTGCGCCACTCTATGGGACTTCCAATCACGGCCGGACGTGATACAGCCTGGATTCGAACCAGGGACTGTAGTGATGCCTCTTGCATGGCGATGCAGTGCCTTAGACCGTTGCGTCCATGTGTGTGTTTTAACTATTTAACTGTATTATACTGCTTAAAAGGCCGCTAAAATTTTAAATATCGGTTATCGGTATCGTTTGTTTTGTCAAGGAAAATATTGGATATCATATTGGCCAAAACTGTCATATCGGTGCATCCCTAGTTTGACCTACAAACTATTAAAAGCTATCTATGAAAATCTGAGACAAACACGCACGTTTTGCTCTGTTCATCTACATCACATATGTCAGAGTCAAGGCCCGCGGGCCACATCCGGCCCGCAAGAAGGTTTTTTACGGCCCCTGGGATGATCTTGATTTATTATTAGAACCGGCCCGCAGCAAGCCGGCAGCCCGCAGATCTTTTACACGCACCAATACTACATTTCCCACAATGCAAAGGTGACGCACCGAGCAGTAGGCTGCTTCATTTCAATATTTATTGGCACAGCAGTCGTCAGCATCACAGTAAAATTAACTTTCAGATACCCATCAAAAATGGCAAAACGGAAGGTGGATACTGAGAACCGGGGGTTTCAAACAAGGTGGGAGTCGGAGTATATGTTCACGAAGGTAGCTGGAAAACCTGTGTGTCTTCTGTGTGGAGAAAGTGTGGCGGTACTGAAAGAGTATAATCTGAGACGACATTATGAAACGAAACACGCGGACACACACGCGGACGCAACTGTCAAGGCCAGTTTTATTTTGGCAGAAGAGATCGCTAAATCAGCCCGGCCATTTACGGAGGGGGATTTCATCAAAAACTGCATGATTAAAGTTTGTGACGAAGTTTACCCAGAAAAAAGGCAACTCTTTTTAAATGTGAGTCTGAGCAGAAACACCATTGCCGAGAGAGTAGACCAGTTGTCCATCAATCTAAAAGAGCAGCTTGTGAAAAAGGGAAAAGATTTTATTGCATATTCCTTGGCTGTGGATGAGAGCACCGACATTTCTGACATTGCCCAGTTGTCAATTTTCATCCGCGGAGTGGACTCCAACCTAAGCGTGACAGAGGAGTTTTTGGCTTTACGTCCTATGCATGGCACAACTACGGGGCATGATTTGTATGAAGAGGTGTCAAGATGTGTAAATGAGATGGAGCTGCCTTGGGAAAAACTCGTGGGTTTGACAACCGACGGAGCACCTGCGATGTGTGGACACAGGAGCGGACTGGTGGCAAAGATACGGGAAAAGATGCAAGAGGAAAACGCGACAGGTGAGCTGACAGCTTATCATTGTATCATACACCAGGAAGCGTTGTGCGGTAAAGCCTTGAAAATGGAGCATGTAATGAGCATCATCACGCGCACAGTTAACTTTATCAGAGCCAAAGGTTTGAATCACCGCCAGTTCAAGGCATTTCTGACGGAGTTAGAAACGGAGCATGGTGATTTGCCTTATCACACAGAGGTGCGATGGCTAAGCCAGGGAAAGGTGCTTCAAAGATGTTTCGAGCTTCGTGAGGAGATTTGTCTGTTCTTGGACAGCAAAGGGAAAGACACAACACAACTCCGAGACGAAATGTTTCTGTGTGAAATGGCTTTTCTGTGTGACATTACGAGTCATCTGAATGCAATAAACTTGCAGCTGCAGGGTCGGGATCGTGTCATCTCTGATATGTACAGTACAGTGAAGGCATTTAAAACCAAACTGACTCTGTGGGAGACGCAGATGCGGAAAGAAAATTTGAGCCACTTTCCCAGCTGCCAGACCATGAAAGAGAAGCTCTCTACCAGTGCGTTCCCGAGCACACAGTTGGCTGATAAAATAGGTATGCTTGCCGCTGACTTTCGACGCCGATTTGCTGACTTTGAAGCACAAAAAAGCAGGTTGGAACTGCTCGGTAACCCATTTGCTGTTGACGTGGAAAGCTCACCACCAAACCTCCAAATGGAGTTGATTGACCTCCAATGCAATGATGCACTGAGGGCAAAATATGCGGCAGTGGGTGCTGCGGAGTTCGCCCGTTTCCTCCCCGGCACAATGCCCCAGCTGCGCATCCAGGCTGCTCAAACGTTGTCTATGTTTGGCAGCACATACCTGTGTGAACAACTGTTTTCTTTGATGAACCTGAACAAAACATCACACAGAAGTCGACTTACTGCTGAACACCTCCACTCAATTCTGAGGATTTCTTCAGCTCAGAGCCTTACCCCGAACATTGATGAACTTGTGGAAAAGATGGGACACCACCAAGTATCACCCTCAACCTCAAACAAGTGAACATTACTGTGCAATCACATATTTAGAGTTTTTACTCAGTTCAAGTTTAAAAGTTAAAATTTAATATTTGTTTTCACTGCATGTTACTTCTCCTTAAACAAAGTGTTGTTTTTGATTAATAGATTTTTGCACTTTATTTTTTTGTATTTCAATCCAATTATATTTTTAAAATATTTCAGTTGAGTGGATGATAGAAAATTGCTATTATTGTTTTTTCTTTGAAGTAAATTTAGCCCACTTTTGCTAAAATAGAAAATATAGTCTACTGATGGTGCCTTGAATACCGGTTTCTTTCATTTAATGTTCATGTTATGGGGATATTTATATAAAGGAAATTTGTCTTTTGTGTCTGTTGAAAATTAAAGATTACTGACAGAGCCATAAGAAAATATTGCTTTATTTATCTGATCATATTGTAATATATTTGTTAGGTTTTCAGTAGGTTCAATTAGGTTCACTAGACTATATGCGTCATTTAAAAATTTTTCAATGAACATTCGAACAGTCCGGCCCTCGTTTTGTAGCTGATTTTTTTATTTGGCCCTCCGTCCATTTGACTTTGACACCCCTGATCTACATAGAACATAGGAAATCCCAGGACAAAATACTGTAATAAGCTCACATAGTTGCTGTCACTGACTAGTTGGATATTAATTTCACAGTGAGCAAAGAATTTCTGTACTCATATTTATTCATTTGTATCATATATATTCATTTTTATTGTCAATAAAACTCATTAATGAATGCAACTGTTTGTCATTGGTTTGTGTTCTACTTGTCGCCCTGTTTGTCCTGTATAGAAAATGGTAAAACACTTGTTAGGCTAAATATAAAGCCTGAACATGCAGTTAAATGAAAAGCCAATGTTTGCTGGGGTCTCGGGACTGATAAGGTTGATCTAAGAATGCGGAGAAATAAAAGGCTTAAATCAGCATTCCTTATTCAAACAGAAGGTTTCTCTCAGACAGCCCCTGCCTGTAGGAACTGTAAGGCAGTGGGAAAAGTACTCAATTGTCATACCTGAGTAAAAGTAAAAGATACCTTAATAGAAAATGATTCAAGTGAAAGTCACCCAGTAAAATACTACTTGAGTAAAAGTCTAAAAGTATTTGGTTTTAAACATACTTATGTATCAAAAGTAAATGGGATTGCTAAAATATACCTAAGTATCAAAAGTAAAAGCATAAATAATTTCAAATTCCTTATATTAAGCAAACTATATTTTTTGGGACGGCTAGCCAGGGGCACACTCCAACACTCAAACATAATTTACAAAAGAAGAATGTGTTTAGTGAGTCCGCCAGATCAGAGGTAGTAGGGATGACCAGAGATATTCTCCTGATAAGTGTGTGAATTGGACCATTTTCCAGTCAAAAAGTAACGAGTACTTTAAGGGTGTCAGGGAAAATGTAAGTAGTAAAAAGTACATTATTTTGTTTAGGAATGTAGCCAAGTAAACGTTGGAAAAAATATAGAGTACTAAAGTACAGATACGCCAAAAAACGACTTGATTTCTTTGAATAATTTTTACTTAAGTACTTTACACCACTGCTGTAAGGGACGCCATGTCTAAACAGGCCAGGATGTTAAGTGCTTTCCACCAGCCTGACAACCCGCTGTAATTACAGTGAAAATCAGCCAGTTATGCTAATGATATGGTGGCCATAAAATAAAAAAATAAAACATAAAAACAGGTGGCCATGTTCAACGCAATAGAAAGACTAAATTAAATAAGATCCTGATTTCCACAAGGGTCCCTTTCTTGTCTTGTTTTTTCCTTCTTCTCCCTCCACCCCAATTTCATTTCCTAAAATCAAATTAAACCATTGGCAATTGCGAAATTTAATTTGGAAATCAAGCAAATGAAATAAATCAAAGGAAGCGTCTTATAGCTGTGAGGGTTAGGGAGGGAGGATGATGGATTGGGGTCCCATTATTCATGATTTGTTATTCAATAAATCATTGATGTGTTCTATGAATAACTGTGGTGATGGACAGAGAGTGAGGAACCGGGCAGCCAGTGTTGCTGACACAGCAAATTGTGTGCTGGTATATTTGTGATACGCAATGCACATTCGATGTGGCTCAGGGTGTAGTGTACGGCATATGATTCATTGTCCTGCGTTGTTTGGTGGCGATACAGACTTTACAGTATCCATAGGCTAACACTAAGGTGACTGGCTCTTGTACTGTATGCCACGACAACTCCACCCCTTTCCAACTTTAAAGAGATTTCTACAAGCCAATACAGCTGAGAACTGTGCCAATATAAGCTCCACTGTGGGATCTTTGTACAAAAATATCAACCCCGGAGATACTTTCTGACCTTCTAGTTTTTATTTTTTTAACTAGGCAAGTCAGTTAAGAACAAATTCTTATTTTCAATGACGGCCTAGAAACAGCGGGTTAACTGCCTGTTCAGGGGCAGAACGACAGATTTGTACCTTGTCATCTTGGGGATTTGAACTTGCAACCTTCCAGTTACTAGTCCAACGCTCTAACCACTAGATTACCCTGCCGCCCCAAGTTAACAAAATTACTAAACTCAATTATGTTGGTAACTTGGATTGACAGGACAGACAATATCCAATAGGAAGATGAAGTATCAAATTTTTTATTTAACCTTTATTTAAGAACAAATTCTTATTTACAATGACGGACTACCAAAAGGCAAAGGGCTCCTGCGGGGACGAGGGCCTGGGATTAAAAATAAATTCAATATAAATATAGGACAAAATACACATCACAACAAGAGGGACAACACCACATAAAGAGAGACCTTACACAACATAGCAAGGCAGCAACACATGACAACACAGCATGGTAGCAACAAAAAACATGGTACAAACATTATTGATCACAGTCAACAGCACAAAGGGCAAGAAGGTAGAGACAACAATACATCACACAAAGCAGCCACAACTGTCAGTAAGTGTGTCCATGATTGAGTCTTTTAATGAAGAGATTGAGATAAAACTGTCCAGTTTGAGTGTTTGTTGCAGCTCGTTCCTTCGCTAGCTGCAGCGAACTGTAAAGAGGAGTGACCCAGGGATGTGTGCGCTTTGGGGACCTTTAACAGAATGTGACTGGCAGAACGGGTGTTGTATGTGGAGAACGAGGGCTGCAGTAGATATCTCAGATAGGGGGGAGTGAAGCCTAAGAAGGTTTTATAAATAAGCAATCAGATGACCAGTTTACAGAGGATTAGAGTGCAGTGATGTTTCCAATAAGGAGCATTGGTGGCGAATCTGATGGCAGAATGGTAAAGACCATCTAGCCGCTCGAGAGCACCCTTACATGCCGATCTATAAATTATGTCTCATCCACGGTCTGTTGGAAATCACGTGGAAAGCTATTTATAAGGGCTGGCATACAAGAGAAAACAGCTAGGCCTATATTTCAGCACAAACAACTCTGCATATCTGACATCTCGCCAGATCAAATGGTACTGGTCTGAGAAATGGCTATATGTAGGCTCGAGATAAGCCTAGGCATCGTTTGTCTCCAAGCCCCCGTTAAAAACAGCATAGCTATTAACAATAACAGGAGAGTACAAGAAATGTGGATGAATTGGGCTAGGAAGCAGCATGTGTGTGTGCTGCAGAGCTGCCACAACAGTGTTGACTACCAGTTGATCAAGGCCTCTCTTTCCCTCTCCTCCTCCTCTCAATGATTCTGCCTTTAGGCTGAGTGATACATCACTGTGGGAGGCTAGGCGTTACCCTAGCAACAGCACTGAGACAACCAGAGACACTTTTCCCCTCCCACCAGCACCCCACCACCTCAATTCTGCCAGGGGTAAGACACACTTTGCCAGGGGTAGGGCCCCTGTTCACAACCTATGTCCCTTGAAACAGATCAATGTCAAACAGGAAGGGAATAGAAATTGAGGCAGAGTGAAGATATTTGAGGGAGAGGGAAGATGGAGGGTAACAGAACAGAGAGAGAGAGAAAGTGAGACCGACAGGGAGAGAAAGATAGATAGGGAGGAGTATGAAAGAGACCTTAGAGAAGGAAGGGTTGGTTGAACACGTCTGATCACCTGGAAAAGTGATCAGTCAAGATGCTCTGAAGCAGGCAGCCTGCACATTTGCCTGATTAAATTAGAGTCTGCAAGCAGTGGAGGTGCATCTAAACAAGTCAAGACGTTTCCATCATCCACGTAAGCAATTGCCAGTCAATTGCAGTTCCATTTGATTAAACTTGGGTCTGCAGTGCTGGGGTAGGTAGAGCGGCGTTGAGGACTGGAGCACCATGAAGCTCCCGCTCGTAACTCTCTCAGGTTTGTTATGATAATCTGTAAATAGGCCTATGTATTATGGAGCTATGCGAGAAACCTTGTATTTAGTTTCAAGCACGGCCCAGCCAGACGATAGTAGTCGGAGAAGGGGAAGCAATTACCACTGTCATTAATATAAACTGAAAATTGTGAAATTATTTGATGATACTACTACCACCCCACAACTACACCTCTGTGCTTCTGCACTGGTAACCCTCCCCATCTACCACATACTCACAAAACATATTATATTTGCTGCATTGGTCCTAAAAGGGATCGCTTTCTCTGGAGATAGGAGTTCAGGAGAGGTGCTTGCATTGCTTAAAAGGCAGTTCAGGAGAGGTGCTTGTATGGGTTAAAATGTGGGTAAAATGCATCGGATTGGCAAAGGGATCCTTCATTCTGGCTGCCATCAGATTGAGCCCTCAGACACACTTCCTTCACCTTCTCAGCCTTTTTATGGAAATGCCTCTCATTTCTCTCTCTGCAGCATCTCCCTCTTCCACCTCTCTCCCCAGCCCCCTGTTCTTCCAGACAGATAAATGCAAGGGAGTTGAGACTGAATAAACTTTTACAAATTATCCCACTTCCACGCCGGCAAACCAATTACCATGACGAAGATAACCCCCTTCTTTTTTCCAGGCAGGAAGAAGCGGCCATTGTGTTGTAGCTCAGCCTTTTTCACCAGGCCTCTGGGAAGTCAAAAGTCATCCTTAGTGACTTTCAGCAGCCCCTCTCCAACACACACAAAATAAATGCCTTCTTTCTATGCACCCAAACATGCCACACTCTCCACAGACAGACCATGCTTTAAAAATATAAGTGACATTTCTCATCCAGCAATTCATTTGCATTTTTCTCTCTATCTTTAAGTGATAAATGTCATCGCTCTGCCTCAGGGCTATAAGTCACACTGCTATGACGATGACTAGGTCTTGTTGTTGTGCCAAACTTGGGGCTGCGAGCGAAGAGCTTTGATTTATTCCTCCTGCTTCACTTCCACTAACTTTGTGATTTATGCTTTGTTTGGGGGACATTTTCTGTCTCTACCAGAACAAGGCTGGAGGCCATAAACACATAACGGTGAGGATACATTTAATGACATTCACTCTAGATTAGTAGATCACACTAAAGAGTAAAATCCAGCTAGAAAGTTGACAACTTCATCTTAATCGAGATGTGATTTGCCAAGACGCTTCCCTCATCCCAGCTTTCGTCAAGCTTTTATTTCTCCTTGGTGACAAAAAGGAAGTTCACTGGAGTAATCCCAATTGATTTCAACTTTAATATTGTTAAAAAGAAAAATGCTATTGCAACCTCTTTGCAATAAGGACTTGAGCCCAAATGCTCAAGAGAAGTTTCAAGTGTTTAATACCAAGGATACAGTCAGAGTGAATACATTTAGAAAGATCACAAAACATCTTATACTCTTCCCTCCTTTTGGTCCCTTCCCTCTTATAGGTGTCACCTCCCCAGCTATACATTTTATGACCCCAGTTTCCCTCCTTTCCCCTGTGGAATGTCCATGCTCATCTCTTTGTTTAGCCAGATGTCAGAATCACAACCCGTCCATCTTCATTGTCCTGGACCTGACACTGCTCTCTGATCCTAGGCAATTTCCTCTCATCTGATTAGGTCAACCTTTCTATATTGGCCTAAACTCCATTAATACTCACAGTAATAATTCACTAAACAGGATACAAACAAACTACAGTTGAACTTGAAACATGTTATATTTTGACAGAATCCATCAATATAGTCTACACATGCTTTCCAATAAAGAGCATCTCAAGCACGTAAGCCAATGTTTCTATTTCAATTAACTCACTGTTAGAGATGGCTAACCAACCAAATGTTTGAGCACAAAGTACTCCCCTGATGCCAGGGTAAACTATTTATGGTGTCTCTCTGCAAATATACCACTGGGCACACACTGGTTGAATCAACGTTGTTTTCACATAATTTCAATGAAATTACATTGAACCGACTTGGAATAGACGTTGAATTGACGTATGTGCCCAGTGGGATGTTACAAGATTGGGAAAATACATTCCACACGGCAGCCCTGGCAAGAAATTAACTGCAATGAAGGAGCCAAGATAGAATGCAAACTTTACATTAAATCGGGTTAATAGAGAATTTGAAGATAAGCAATACAATATTAGATATTGCGTATAATATAAAAGTGTGCGCACATGCGATCATGGCCACGTGTCTGTCTATCCGTCCGTCCCTGTTGCAGATTCTGCACTTCTACACGCTCCACCAATACATAAAGTGCACACTGTATGCTTCCCTTTTAGAAAAACTATTCAGTCACAAAAATGACCACTTATTGTAGCACAGCCAGTGAAAGCTGAAGCCTTGCTCTGTGGCTATTGTGTGTGGTTTTGTTTATAAGTGGCTGGCCTTCAGTGAGATTCCTGCAGCTTACTGTATCGGTCCAGCACCCTGCTCAAGGTTAAACAGACCTGAGGACTCTGAGGGCCTTGTGGGCTCTAAGTTAAACAGTCGTAGATAAATTTACCAAGCCAGATATGTAAACTCATCCATCTTGTCCGTTTGTCTAGCGCCGTTATGCTGAACTGCCATAATTGGACAGCCTCCAAAGAGGCACGATGAAATGAATAAGTATGGAAAAGAAGCTGCAGCTTTGTTTGTGTGTGTAGTGTTTCCCCTAGGAGTTTTTTCAGCAGCGGTAGGAAAGTTAGAGTATGGGGGGGGGCTTGGTCTCCGACCAAACATTTGAGGCATTCCACTTGGCCGCACAGACAAAATGTTGCTTAATTCCCTGCAATTCTAACACATTTTGTCATGGGGCTGAGAGGAAAGAAAACAACTTTTAAAGCAAAATTTTGCAATGGCTTATGCCATATTCTTATGATGTCTGAGTGGCTCAAACATTAACAAAATGAATGGGAATTTTAGATTCTCCATGAAGGCTTAGTTTTTCCTTCTTGTGGTTCTCAGTTCTCAAAGACAATCTTACAAAAAAGCGACATTATCTTTTATATATACTGAAAATGTTTAACCATAACAATTTAGATTTTTACCAGATTTTTGGGAGTGGAACTCGCCGTTGCTAACTGAAAATCGGGGAAACACTGGTGTGTGTGTTTTCTTCCTCTGTCAAAGACCACATAAACGGCTTAATTTATGGGCTTAATTAACATTAAGTGTATAACGCTTTACTCTATAGAAACAATAACTTTGCATTTTAAGAAGCAGATTCCACTGCATATCACTGAATTCAAATGAGTAGGTTCTCATGATGTCGCGTTAAAGAAGACTTGTAACTGGAATGATAATGTCTAAGGCAATGCAGGAGAATGCAAGTCTACTTTTTCTGCTACCATCATCGTAAGGAGGCTGCCATGTGCCTTTACCAGCCATGAATTTCTTTATTTTAAAGCCACCACAAATATCAGCCAGTGCTGACCACATAATTTAGTGGTATTAAACTAAATCAAATTGCCCTCCTGGCATTAAGATGAAGAATCCTTTATTGGGCAATTCCAACTGAAATTTGACTACCGCTTTTAACCCAACCCCTCCAAAAGAGACACATGCATATACAGGTTTTGGAGAGGTGCAGGGGGCTGCCACACTGGGCACCCGAGGACCTGTTGTTGCGGGGAGTTAAGTGCCTTGCTCAAGGGCACAATGGCAGGCAAAGGCATCTAGGTTTTTATACAAGCAACCCTCGGGTTTCCAGCTCACTTCCCGCCCGATTTTTCCTGTTGGACACAATATTCAAACCGGCAACCCTCTGGTTGCTGGTTCGCCACTCTTACCGCTAGGCTACCTGCCGCCCGGGGATAAAAATCAACTTGACACACTGCCATGATAATAGAACTGGTAGGTCACAATCAGGGGAATGTAACTGCTGTTACTATCATAAACCGTTGAACCGTTGATTTAAATCATTTAATTTTTTGCATACTGTGAAACAGAAAACAAAACGTACAGTATGATTTGTGAGCTTCCATAATGGATCACTATGTCAAGAATGAAATGTGAGTTTTCTGGAAAAACACAGTGATTTGAAAGAAGTGCATTTGCCTTTAAAAGCCAGTGCAGTGTGTAGCCAAGATGTAACAGGAATTTGTGAGCACCTGTGTTATTCAGGTCTGGAACACTCGAGTCATAACATTGTAATCACAGAACAGAAGGAATGTGTTACGGTATATATGTGAAAGCAGCAGAATTAACATCAGTCTTGGATAGCCTATCCTTTTTGCCTGTCGCACATTTCAATACCGAAAAAGCCAGTAGGAGTGTTCTTATTTTCTCAACACCTTATTTAGCATATTTTTATGTGCTTTGCAGAGGAGGCTTCTGGTGATTGTTGATGGATAGATACAGCACACAGTGACAAACTGGGAGACAATGGGAAGACTGCTGCACTAAGAGTCAGCATGCAAGTGGCAAGAGCTGTGTTATACTTTAATTGAGAAGACTGAATGTGCATAATGGTAAGAATAATGCTGCGCATTGTCAAACAGCGAGGCATACTCATTTGGCAACACTGAGCGACAACAATGGGAGAACAAGATATGAATTCAGACATCAGCACTGGCAAACAAAGGGTAATGGAACCAGGCAAATTACATCAAAGTTGAGATAAAGTGGTGACAGTTCAAATGCAAAAAGGCCTGCTGGAGCTACAAGTGACAGAGACTAAAAGCATCTGCCATGCAGTGAGCTAGAATTGAATGAGTACAGGGACAATAAATGTGACTGCCTGGCTCAATTCGGTCTTATGTAGCAACATTTTAATTGTTTGTTTTTTTAACATTGGATAAAAGCAGAGACTCACAGTTAGAAAATGGTATATCATACACTACAGTTGAAGAACAATGGGAAAGTAACTCTGCTTTGAAAGTTGATAACCTCACTTTTGAGAAAATGGACCTTCAATGTCTTGGTAGACCTACTGGAGAGCCCTTCTTCTAAGGATTCACATGCGAGAACATGTACTAAAACAACCAAAGATTTCAAGACTAAAGGATGGTTTATACTACAGGTATGTTCGTAAATTCAATGTGGATTGCCAGAGTGTGCACTCTGGGCGTTGGTAAACTCTCGGAGCGCTCAGGGCGCACACTGGTTGCTCTGGCCGAGAAGAAGGGTTTATCCAAGCGTTCTGATCAAACAGCAGCAGTCAGGCACCCAAGCTAACGTTGGCTAGCTTGCTAGCTACTCCCAGACACAAATTAGGAAACTCTGACCATTTTATGCTATCCAGAGCGTTGGTGACTGTTGTCGCAGTGACATCATGAACATTCTATTGAAATGGTTACTTGCATAGTGGAGTCTTGTTTAGACATGTAACTAGCTAGCTAAACAATTAACTATAATCGCAATCCATAGCGTTACTATTCTGCATGAATATGCAGGTAGCTAACCAACCAGGTTGGTAGTTAGCTAGCTAGCTAACATTAGGCTATAACTAGAAATGCAAATGGCTCTGAGATACTAATAATAATACTACACAGCTCATACATGTAACGTTAGCTAGCTAGCTAGCAGTACACTTAAACTTGAAATGGAAACAACTGTGACAAAATTAGAAACGTGTAATATCTGAAAATGTAACTAGCTTCTCCCTCTGTCACGGATGCCATGGTTGCCCTTAGTTTTGAAGATGTATAAAACGCCTGTATCCAGATTACAACAGCCTTCTGTGTGTTCTCTTTTCAACTCCCTGCATATTTGCAATCAAACGCCAACATTCTCTCCATCTCCTTAGCTATATATACTAATTAGCTATATCATACTCTAATTGCACTGATTTCAAAACTTGGTGCTCCAGAAAGTAGAGAGCAACACCTTTGAAATTCTACTTCGTGATATCTTTTTTTTTAAAGCTGCGTTAGAAAGGATTACCGACACATACGGAACAGCTCATGTTATAGATCTATATGGCAGACCAATCCGAACTCATCTCTCAGCATGTCCAGCTCACTCATTATCTCAGCCAATCATGGCTAGCGGGAAGGTTCTTGACTTTTTCTGTGGCTAAACCAACTAGACTCGTAATTTAACCTCTAGCACTTAGCCATCCCGGATCCGGGAGCGTGAATACAGACTCAAGCTCATTACCATAACGCAACGTTAGCTATTCATGAAAATCGCAAATGAAATGAAATAAATATGCCATCTCTCAAGCTTAGCCTTTCGTAAACAACACTGTCATCTCAGATTTTCAAAATATGCTTCTCAACCATAGGAAAACAATCATTTGTGTAACAGTAGCTAGCTAGCGTAGCATTTAGCGTTATCATTAGCGTTAGCATCCAGCAGGCAACATTTCAACAAAAAACAAGAAAAGCCTTAAAATAAAATAATTTACCTTTGAAGAACTTCAGATGTTTTCAATGAGGAGACTCTCAGTTAGATTGCAAATGCTCAGTTATTCCAAAAAGATTCTTTGTGTATTAGAAATAGCTCCGTTTTGTACATCACATTTGGCTACCAAAAAAACCCGAAAATTCAGTCCTCAAAACGCGAACTTTTTTCCAAATTAACTCCATAATATCGACTGAAAACATGGCAAACGTTGTGTAGAATCAATCCTCAATGTGTTTTTCACATATCTCTTCGATGATATATCGTTCGTGGAAGCCTGGTTTCTCCTCTCTATCAAATGGAAAAATACTTGCACCTGGCGTTGCGCACCAATTTCCACGCAGGACACCAGGCGGACACTTGGAAAATGTAGTCTCTTATGGTCAATCTTCCAATGATATGCCTACAAATACGTCACAATGCTGCCGACATCTCGGGGGAACGGCAGAAGGTCTAAGCTTATTCCTGTCGCATTCACAGCCATATAAGGAGACATTAGAAAACAGAGCTTCAGAAATTCTGCTCATTTCCTGTTTGACGTTTCATCTTGGTTTCGCCTGTAGAATGAGTTCTGGGGCACTCACAGACAATATCTTTGCAGATTCTGAAACTTCAGAGTGTTTTCTTTCCAAAACTGTCAATAATATGCATAGTCGAGCATCTTTTCGTGACAAAATATTGCGCTTAAAACGGGAACGTTTTTTATCCAATAATGAAATAGCGCCCCCATAGACTCAACTGGTTAACAATTGAATTTACAGATGGCATACAAGTTTGTTATTAAGGCACATGAAAGTTCACATGTTCCAGAAGGCATTTCTGCCAAAAAAACGCATTTATATAATTAAAAAAAAGTTTACGTTCAAATGGCTCTCCTGTGAAGTAGTGACACGCGACTTGCGCTTAGTTTCCTGACATGAGTCATAAAGAGTGAGGGATGTATGTCAGTCAGAATAACAAACCACAAATGTACACATGATCATATAGCCTAGGTCTAAAGAATGTTAGTTTCAAATGTGAAACAAGTTCCGGCTATTCCATTGAGCAGAACAACTGCTTTAATACAGAACCCATTTCAACCTAATTCTTGGTGATCATGATGCAGGTTTTGCCCATGAATGTCTGCTTTAATACATCACAGGTCCAAGCATCACTGGCTATGTAAAGTGGAAAAGGCTAATTGAATGACCACATCAAATACAAAATGTATTACCCTGCAATTGCTCTAGACAGGTGAATTGATGGCATACATTACACAAGCGAATGAGAGGTTTCTGCAGTGTAGCCTAGCTGTCCTCACATAGCCATTCGACAGTAGGCTTTAATTGCTACTCTGGTCACAAAGTTTCTAAATCCAAAGGCACAACATCGCGAGACTTGCAAGAAAGCTTGCGAAACAGACCAGGCAGGTGTTTGGGATTGAGAAGTCAATGAGAGAAGTGAAGTGTTCTTGAAATCTAAAAAGGTACACGCTAGATTCGAGCCAATGTCTTAAATTGAAGATAAGGGACCTTCAATCAAATTTTTATTCAATGTTGTCTAAAATGATAACGATAGCCCCTATCCGTGAATACAGTGTCTCCTGAAAGCTGGCCGTACCATACAATCTTTGGCGTAACTTAGTACCATATATGGTCACACCCATGAGCCCATTTCAAGATGGCTATGACTCACAGTCCGTTAGTGTGGAGAAGCTAAAACTATATAAATCTTGAACAACATTGATATGTGGTGAAAGTGAAGACTATACAGATAATAATGATATGTTATTGGTCGGCCTGTGACCTGTTCATGTTATACTTCATTTTCACTAAACAACAAACATCTTACAAGGTAAGCTTTGATTTGGTCTGTGTTTGAGCTAGAGATAAATGATTGATAGGTTCTTTCAAACAACAGTAGTCTATTGTCAATGTTCTCCGATAATACATGGCTGAATTAGAACATCAAAATGTGCACCCAATGACGACATCTTTGTGCACAAAAAGTGGGGTGTTCTCTTTTGACCTGTGGTATAGCGTTAGACTGCGGAGTGGGTAAAGTTAAAGATGGACAGCCGTGTCGCCAATACACATTAAGCTTTACAGTCATATCCGATGACCTGGGTGGGATCATGTAGGACTTGAGTATGTCTTTTGAGTAATATGGCCCATTGCTACCAGCATTGTGAAAGGACTCTCAGAACGCACAGAGCGCATCATAGTATTTTGAACAGATTCTTTCATCGCTTTGGCATAATAATGGCTTATTAGGGATGTAAAAAGAAAGCGAAAAACCAAGCAAAGTACCCAATGGGGAGTCTAAAGACGTCAAGCCAGGTATACCGAGGAAGAGTATTTGGAAGAAATTCTTAGTGAGTCAGACAGATGATGGGAGCGTCCTGGACCAAGATGACTTGGGTGGAGAATTTTTTGTGTGTGTAGGTTATATCCTGTCTATCATTCTAAAGTAGTTACACATTACATATATTTCACATTAGTTTGCTAGTAAAAGTTGCATATATTCTGTGTAACCTTCGAGAGGCCAACAAATCATCATGGCCAATGTTAAACTGCATCCCACTGTTTGCATTGTATAGGCTAGTATATTACTTTAACATTACAGTAATGTAATTACGTTATAGTTGTGGTCAGCTTTTTTTGTGTTTTGGACTGTATGTATAGCTTACACCCAGTATCGGCCTATGTAACTGTGTCCCGTTTATGCAATATTTGAAGTTAGTTTTCCACTGGCAGGCGTGTAGGCATCAGATTGAACAAAAACAAACCATTATTACTACAAAAATACTGAACAACCTCCCTCCCCATTGGCCCATCCATATTTCTGCAAAACCGCACCCTTACTGGGAGGCTATCAAACTCGTGACCATTGCTCCTTTGTCTCTTATGTGTTCCACTGTTTGCATTGTGAGTTGTGTGTTGGTGTGTGTTTCACACCTCTATGTGAGGCACTCTCCAGACAGTGTCCAATTAATCTTATTCATTATGATCTAAAAAGTAAAACTGCTTCTCGATCAGCACTCCTACGCAGAGATGCAGACGTGGTTAGTCGTCCTCTCGCTTACTTTTTGTATTTTTCATATTTTTTTATACATTTCAATTTATTTTCTATTTTTAAATTAAATATAACTTCCGGTAACCCGCCTCACTCAATGTGACACGGATCTGCTATTTTTTTTTTAGACCTTATAGCCAGGACCTCTATCAGAAGCTAACCAGCTAATTAGCTACTAGCTTTTTAGTCATTGTTAGCCCACTGCTAGCATCCTTTACCTTCTGCACAGGCACCAATCATATTTTTTTTACCTGAATAATACCTACCAGCCTCGGACTGTTTTTCTCCAATAGAACGCAGGATTCCTACCGTAAACCCTGGACCATTACTCATGATCATCACAGCTAGCTAGCTGCCACTGAGTGACCCAGCCTCGAAGCTAGCCCTGAGCGAGGCCCACATCCCGGCCCACTCTGATCACCCGGCTATCCAGCCGATGCCTCCCGGACAGATAGCATACAATCATTGAAGATTGTGGAGATTATGTTCAGACCCAAACGACCTGTAGGCCCACAGTTGGACAGTACACAAACATATACCCCAATCCAGCTGTTTCAGCTCTACTTCACCACCCTCTGTGCTGGGGACACTAGTTTCCAATACCAACAAGTATGTAGACAAGAAGCAGCACGGAAGGGGAGAAGAAGCACTGGAAACATGTCACCATGGCCAACATGCTCTCGTACATTTCCCTGGTGATATACACTACCGTTCAAAAGTTGAGTCACTTATAAATGTCCTTGCTTTTGAAAGACAAATAACATCAAATTGTTCAGAAATACAGTGTAGACATTGTTAATGTTGTAAATGACTATTGTTGCTGGAAATGGCTGATTTTTAAGGAATGATGTGGAAGATGGCAGACGGAAGGGAGGATGGTGCAGCAGGTGCCACTTCTCCTACAGATGCTGTTATTTTATCTCAAACATCAGGTGTACGCCGACCCCAGCTAAGTCATGCAAAGATTTAAAGCGCAATTATGCATCTTATTTTACAGTACATTGCCACAATTGTCAGTTATGTAGCTGCTCTACTGATAATCTGTGCATCCTTGCTGGGATGACACAATCAATCTACTGCTGGAGAATACCAACACCAAACACATTGGTTCACTGTTTTACGGGACCGGAGCATACCATAATGTTCTGAATAATGGCCTCACTCAAGTCTACCTCACTCCCTATTCCACTGAACCGCTTAGGAGTAACAAACACTAGTCCAACATTTATCGGAAACTGTTAAACTACCTGTTCACTACCCTCCTGCTCTCCGGGGATGTACAACTCAACCCTGGGCCTAAATCACCGAGCCAGCGATACTCACCGGAGTGGAAAGCAGTGGATGGCCTTTTCCACAGATCGTCGCCGCTGCGGAAGTGGGTGAGTGCTATGGCCCCATGGTCACCCGGTTTCTCTCGAGTCATCACTCTCAAGTTATCTTCGACCCACGAGCTAAGCCCAAGGGACTACCAGGAGGGCACTTGAACATTCACAGCGTCATTCCAAAAATTGATCAAATTCAACATCTACTCACAGACTCCAACCTTGACTTCCTCTGCCTCTCAGAGACATGGCTCCATAAAAACTCTCCACATGCTGCTTGTATTGTGCCTGGCTACAATGTTTTCAGGAGAGACAGGACTGAAGGAAGAGGGGGGGGTCTGATGATTTACATTAAAGAACATATCCGATGTAAACAAATTAAGTGGTCATGTGATAATGAACTAGAATGTATTAGCCTAAACGTTACACTGTCTCCCGAAATATCTTTCACCCTTATTGGAACGTATATACCATCGTTTTTTGATCAGTTTAATAACATGCTTAGGGAATGTGATCCTGGGAAAGAGGTCATCTTAACGGAAAACTTTAACATTAATTATGAAGACAAGTCTTGCAGGAAAACCCTCAAACGGATCAATAATACCTTTGAACTTACACAGCTAGTTAAAGGGCCAACCAGCCAACTTCTTGCTCTAAACACAGATTGATCTGGTGTTGAGTAATAAACCAGAGAGTGACTAAATCATTCAATATGGTTACTGGACTATCGTATCATAATCTGACACTTATTGCCAGAAAGCTTTCTAAGAACAGGTTTAACCTCTACTGTTAGGTATTCTGAGTTGATCAGGCTTTCTAAGTGAATTCAATTATTTTGAAAACGCAATTAAGGGAATTATCTGGAATGATCTATAGTCCTATACAGACGTGGAAGCTGATATGTTTTTTGATCCACAATCCAGACTACAATAAATGGATTCCTAAAGAAAATTAAATCCAAACCTGGCCAAAAGAGCACTCTTCCTTGGCTAAATGGATACATCTGGAAACTGATGAAAGAACGAGATCATGCTCTAAAAACATCCCTAAAGTCAAAATTAGAGCATGACAGACACAGGTTTACCATGTTGAGAAATAATGTGATGAAAGAAATCAGACAGGCCAAGGCAAACTTTTTAATTAACATAATTGGTGAAGCTAATGGAAATTCTAAGTTGATCTAGGAGAATCTAAAAAAAGGTACAGGGGAAGACCATAGTAACACTGCAAAAAGACTAGAAATCATGGTGAATGACAATCTAACACAGAATGTCATCGAAATAGCAGTAGCCTTCAATTCTCACTTTGTTGACTCTGTCAGGGTACAGACACAGAACCCCTCCACTGGTTTCTTTGGCTCAGTAGAGAATGACACTCAACCCGTCTTCATTATAAGGGAGGTTTCCGAGTCAGAGGTGAAGGTGATTCACTCACTAAAGAACTCTAAAGCCAAAGATGTGTTTGGGCTGGACTCTACCTTTCTTAAAAACTACCAGAGTCACTCATTGGCCCCATTACTCAGGTCACCAACACATCTATTGGTCCGGGAGTGTTTCCAAGGGTCTGGAAGTCAGCCATAATAACGTCCATCTTTAAATCGGGTGACCCTGCTGACGTGAGTAACTACAGGCCCATTAGTATACTCCCTGTGTTGTCGAAGATTGTTGAAAAGTGTGGAGCAGAACAAATGATTGCAAACCTCAACGGCAGCCCCTTCACATTACACATATGCAGTTTGGCTTCAGAGCAAAACACTCCACAGAAACGGGCAACTTGTCTGCTTGACAGCAGAACTCAGTGTGTTAGTTATAATGGGTCAATACTGGGGCCCCTCCTGTTACGCCTGTACATTAATGATCTGCCTTCTGTCTGTACTGGGTCTGAAGTTAAAATGTATGCAGATGATACAGTGATATGTGCATGCAAAGAGCAAACAACAAGCTGCACAAGAACTGACTACTGTAATGGTCCAGGTTACAAAGTGGCTCAGTGACTCATGTTTGAGTCTCAATGTGAAAAAACTTCACAAAGAGGGCAACATGCTACTGAGCCAGATGTCTGTGTGTCAGGGGAGAAGCTCGTGGTATCTGATTTTAAAGTATGTTGGCATTACACTTGATTCCAACCTCTTTTAAAAAGCAGGTGAATAAGGTGACTCAAAAAAACAAATTCAACCTAGATCATTTCAGATTTATATGAAGTTGTTTGACTAGAGGTAGCAAAACTGTACTTCAAATCTATGATACTCCACCACTTAACATACTGCTTGACTAGTTGGGCCCAAGCTTGCTGTACAACATTAAAAGCCATTCAGTCTGTCTACATACAAACAGGCTCTCAAAGTGCTTGATAGGAAGCCCAATAGCCATCATCACTGTTACATCCTCAGAAAGCATGAGCTCCTGAGTTGGAAAAATCTTGTGCAATACACCGACACATGTCTTGTATTCCAGAACATAAATGGCCTGGTCCCCCTCCACTCAGTACTTTTGTTAAACAGAAAACCCAAACATATGGCAGCAGATCCACAAGGTCTGCCATGAGAGGTGACTGTATAGTTCCCTTAACCTCTCTGGGGTAGGCGGGACGCTTGCGTCCCACATGGCCAATAGCCAGGGGAAATGCAGTGCACCAAATTCAAATTAATTTCTATAAAAATCAAACTTTCATTAAATTACACATGCAAGATAGCAAATTAAAGATACACTCGTTGTGAATCCAGCCAACATGTCAGATTTCAAAAAGGCTTTTCGGCAAAAGCATAAGATGCTATTAAGTGATGATAGCACAACAGTAAACAATGAGAGAGTAGCATATTTCAACTCTGCACGCGCGACACAAAACACATAAATAAAATATAAATCATGCCTTACACCTTTGACGAGCTTCTTTTGTTGGCACTCCAATATGTCCCATAAACATCACAAATGGAACTTTTGTTCGATTAATTATGTCGATATATATCCAAAATGTCTATTTATTTGGCGCGTTTGATCCAGAAAAACACCGCTTCCAACTTACGCAACGTCGCTACAAAATATCTCAAAAGTTACCTGTAAACTTTGCCAAAACATTTCAAACTACTTTTGTAATACAACTTTAGGTATTTCTAAACGTATATAATCAATCAAATTGAAGATGGGATGATCTGTGTTCAATACAGGAGCAAAACAAACTGACGCTTCTTTTCTGGTTACGCGCCTCTATCAAAAAGGTACACATGAAGTGACTCTCGTTCTGAGCTATGGTACTTCTTCATTACACAAAGGAACAACCAATTTCTACAAACTGGTGACATCCAGTGGAAGCGGTAGGAACTGCAGGAAAGTCGATGAGAACTCTGGATTCCCCATGAAAACCTATTGAAAAAGACAGTGACCTCAAAAACTAAATCTGAATGGTTTGTCCTCGGGGTTTTGCCTGCTAAATAAGTTCTGTTATACTCACAGACATGATTCAAACAGTTTTAGAAACTTCAGAGTGTTTTCTATCCAATACTAATAATAATATGCATATATTAGGATCTGGGACAGAGTAGGAGGCAGTTCCGTTTGGGCACGCAATTTATCCAAAAGTAAAAATGCTGCCCCCTAACCCAAACAGGTTAAGGAAAAGCACCTTTAGTCAATCTGCTTTCTCTGTGAGAGCTTCCCATGTTTGGAATACACTGCCATCAGACACACACACACAACTGCACCACCTATCACACTTTCACAAAAAACATGAAGAAATGGCTAAAGGCCCATCAGACTTGTGAACATAATCTCTAGTTGTGTATTGCCGCTTTCCATGTTGTCTGTAGCTTGTGAGGTGTGGAAACACTGTTGTTTTTATGGATTTTGTCTTGTTGCTTTTTGTGCTATATTGCTCTGTCTGCATGCTACAACTTGCTTGTCCTATGTTGCTCTGTGTGTGCTCACTGTTCATTGAATGTCTGTATTGGTATTGTAATTGCTTTTAATAACCTACCCAGGAACTGCGATTGTAAATTAGACGGCTGACTAAAACCTGATCTTTTACTGAAAAGTTTATTAATGTGCACTGTCCCTGTAAAAATAAACTTGAACATCTACATAGGCTTAGAGGCCCATTATCAGCAACCATCACTCCTGTGTTCCAATGGCACGTTGTGCTGGCTAATCCAAGTTTATCATTTTAAAAAGGCTAATTGATCATTAGAAAACCCTTTTGCAATTATGTTAACACAGCTGAAAACGGTTGTTCTGATTAAAGAAGCAATAAAACTGGCCTTCTTTAGACTAGTTGAGTATCTGGAGCATCAGCATTGTTGGTTTCAAGTACAGGCTCAAAATGGCCAGAAACAAAGTCCTTTATTCTGAAACTCATCAATCTATTCTTGTTCTGAGAAATGAAGGCTATTCCTTGCGAGAAATTGCCAAGAAACTGAAGATATCATACAACGCTGTGTACTGCTACTTTCACAGAACAGAGCAAACTGGCTCGAACCAGAATAGAAAGAGTGGGAGGCACCGGTGCACAACTGAGCAAGAGGACAAGTACATTAGTGTGTCTAGTTTGAGAAACAGACACCTCACAAGTCCTCAGCTGGCAGCTTAATTAAATATTACCCACAAAACACCGATCTCAACGTCAACAGTGAAGAGGCGACTGCTGCCCTCAAAACTCATCAATAAGCTAAGGACCCTGGGACTAAACACCTCCATCTGCAACTGGATCCCGCCCCCTGGGTGGTAAGGATAGATAACACATCCGCTACACTGATCCTCAACACAGGAGCCCCTCAGGGGTGCTTGCTCAGTCCCTTCCTGTACTCCCTGTTCACTCATGACTGCACGGCCAGGCATGACTCCAACACCAATGTTAACTTTGCCGATGACACACCAGTGGTAGGCCTGATCACCTACAACGACGAGACCGCCTATATAGGGAGGAGGTCAGTGACCTGGCCATGTGGTGCCAGGACAACCTCTCCCTCAACGTGATCAAGACAAAAGGAGATGATTGGACTACAGGAACAGGACGACTGAGCACGCTCTCATCGACGGGGCTGGAGTGGAGCAGATTGAGAGCTTCAAGTTCCTTGGTGGCCACATCACCAACAAACTATCACGGTCCAATCACACCAAGACAGTCGTGAAGAGGGCACGACAAACCTATTCCCCCAAAGGAGACTGAAAGGATTTGGCATGGGTTTTCAGATCCTCAAAAGGTTTTATAGCTACACCATCGAGAGCATCCTGATGGTTGCATCCCTGCCTGGTATGGCCACTGCTCGGCCTCTGAGGGTAATGCGTATGGCCCGGTACATCACTGGGGCCAAGCTTCCTGCCATCCAGGACCTCTCTATAACAGGTGGTGTCAGATGAAAGCCCTAACAATTGTCAAAGACCCCAGCCACCCTAGTCATAGACTGTTCTCTCTGCTACCGCACGGCAAGCGGTACCAGAACATCAAGTCTAGCTCCATGAGGCTGTTGAACAGCTTCTACCCCCAAGCCATAAGACTCCTGAACATCTAATCAAATCCCCCCTCCCCCTTACACCGCTGCTACTCTATTATCTATGCATAGCCACTTTAATAACTACACCTACATGTACATATTACTTCGACTAGCCGGTGCCCCCGCACTTTGGCTCTGTACCAGTACCCCATGCATATAGTCTTGCTATTGTTATTTTACTGCTGCTCTTTAACTACTTGTTACTTTTAGTTCTTATTCCTATTTTTTATACTGCAATGTTGGTTAGGGGCTTGTAAGTAAGCATTTCACTGGATGTTGTATTCGGTGCATGTGACAAATAAAATTTGATACACTACAACCTTACCTCTGAGGTTGTCAACTCTGCAAGTCGATCACTAAATGAACACGTCTCTGTAGCGTTAAGTGCTTAAGCTTAATTTGTAGTTTGTCAGGTTTGCAGACAAGTTATGTTATGAATGGAAGGAAAGCTCTACACCAGGTTGATAATTGATAGTGAAGTTTCCTGGACCCAGGAGGGCACTGCTATGCAAAACCAATGCTGCCAAACTCCGTTTTTTAGCGTCATGCTACACGGCCGTAAACAGATTAAATGCTTCAACACCAGGTGTTGGTCTCATGACCTGATGAAGGCTTATGTATTTTTCTATACAAAACTTTCTCCAGCTCAGTTCAAGTTTCCACCTATCCTGCAAGAAAAATCCTTAAGGCAGATTTTACAGACCTGTTAAATTTGGACAACAAGATCTCGAAGATACAACAGAAAATCTAATGGCAGCAGAGAAATGTTGGTCCTTAGGGAACACTCACCAGGTTGAAAGGATTGCTGTCAATGCCATATTTTTCCAGATTGGTCAGCAGCTTCTGTACTTTGCAGGGGGCTGCCGGGAATAACGAGGAGGAGCGACTCCCACATGATCAATTATAACGCTTTCCAGACACACCAGCATGCTTCTGTCTCTCCCAGGCTGGCAACTGACCTTGCTCACCAAAATACTAACGTGATCGTGTTTTCTTCAGTATGCCAGCCTCTCCTCAGCGAGTAGAAGTAGTGGGGGGGGGGTGAATGGAATGTCTCAGGGAGATCGAAAGCCAAATGACGCTGTGCAGTTTCAATGAACAGTTTAATTTCATATTATTATATTCTAATGTGCTTCTCATACAATATACAGCCTGCATTTTCAATCATAGAAGCACATGGGCAAATTAGTATTTAAAAAAACACATTTTCCAATTAAATTTCTTTAAGCTAACGGAGTTTTAATGATGCCTGAAAATACAAATCATGGCTTGAGCTCAGACTAGTGCTGAAAAGTCATGACCCTGTACGTGTTTGCTAGTGCTGAATGACAAAAGGTGCAGAAATGGATGACCTCTTACTTGGTGGTTTCAATTATGTCAACGTTCTATGTCCTCTTTTGCTGACAAAAAAGAACATTCACATTTCTTGCATAACTGTACAATTAGGAATGGTACATTTATTTCACACTCAATGCAGTCCCTGATAAACACAAGTAGGCATACTGTAACTGTGAAAATAGTAAAGAGTAAATATGCTGTAGGCATAGGCCTAATAAAATGTATGAGCCTAGACCAGACCATGACAAGAGAAAAGAAATGTCCAACTTCCACATAGGCACTATGAAACAATTTGAGCACATGGCCCTTGAGGTTGAGGTGTGATGACGGTCAACCAAGATAATACCTTGCAACAACATTGAAACCAGCTTCCATCTGATATTCATGGACACTTTTTTCCATTTAAGGTTCAGTACAATAAGGGGAATCATACATACTCTGTGTACAAAACATTAAGAACACCTTGCAAATATAGAGTTGCACCTATTTTGCCCTCAGAACAGCATCAATTTGTCGAGGCATGGACTCCACAAGGTGTCGAAAGCGTTCCACAGGGATGCTGGCCCATGTTGACTTAAATGCTTCCCACAGTTGTGTCAAGTTGGCTGGTGGACCATTCTTGATACACATGGGAAACTGTTGAGCGTGAAAAACCCAGCAGTGTTGCACTTGACACACTCAAACCGCTGTGCCTGACACCTACCATACCCCGTTCAAAGGCACTTCAATATTTTGTCTTGCCCATTCACCCTCTGAATGGCACACATACACAATCCATGTCTCAATTGTATCAAGGCTTAAAATCATGTTTTAACCTGTCTCCTCCCCTTCATCTACACTGATTGAAGTGGATTTAACAAGTGACATCAATAAGGGATCATAGCTTTCACCTGGATTAATCTGGTCAGTCTGTCATGGAAAGAGCAGGTGTTCATAATGTGTTGTGTGTATATATACTGAGTGTACATCACTGACATTGAACGTCTGACCTACAACAACCAAATTGCTATTGATCTGTGGCAGTGATCATGTTAACAAGAGAGAAGGCCTCTAAACTCAACTGGTGCCTCAATGTACTTGCTCCATCCCTAAAGACTAAGTGACCAAAACCAAGCATTCTCTATAGCCTCGATTTAACATACTGTATGTCATTTCTCATGCTTAATTTTTCAGGATACACAAAACACACATCAGTCCTGGCCTCTCATCTGCACAGACATATATATATTTTTATATATATATATATATATATTTAAAAGTCCCACAGCAGGCAACATCTGTGTGACAATGTCAGCTGGTAGTCACATCAGATAGATTTTTTGCATAACTTCCCCATTGAGAGGGCATGAATGTCGTGTCATCAGAAGTATTGACTAAGTACGAGGCTCCCAGTCAGAGGGCCTTAGCGGCTTGGGAGTCCTTGGCCATTTTTTCCTGTCGCTGTTTTGTCCAATAAATTGCTGCTCTTGGCCCATTCAAGTCCCAACATGAGGGCAATTAAGAGTGTGCAGCAGGAACCTTTGCCTTCGATTAACATTAGCTGGGAAATATAAAAGAGCAGTGGATGAGAAAAAAGGATTAGGTGCCTTCCCTTTACAATGCAGCTTTATCACCCCATTACGTTCACTGAGATGTCCCTTACCATGGGCACCGATCGATAGGCTACTGGTTTGGGTGAAGTGGTATTATTGCTTGGTTTGCACTCTGCAGACTCTGCTGAAGATAACATTTGGGGGTTGGGGGGGGGGGGGGTTCAGTGGCAGGGCAATTAAGATTGTTAAAGTAAGCCAAAGTAACGGCTCATATGTTAAACAGCCCAAGCAAATTACCTGGAATAAACTTGCTTCGTCCTGTAGGCTTACACAGTTCTCTTATGAAGGCTAGTCTATTCTCTCTCTGCATAACTTTCAACATCATTGCGGTAATTACTTGGTAGAAGCCCCAGCAGCATCTCAGAGAGCGAAATCTTTTGCACAACAGGGAACATTTATCCTGGCAAAGAGTAGGTGATCGAAGCACGTACACTAATCCCTCAATTTGATGAAAAGTCTGTCCTTGCATGAATATATTCTTGCTTAATACAGTGCTGCAAGTTCCACTAATTCAAAAACCTAATTCTGATTTATAGTATGTTGAGAGAGACAATGCAACAGGGCATTACATACATGATAACACTGAGGAAATGTAACCATCTCAGCGCTAAGAGATATTAAGGGAGCACGACTTGCAACAGCATCGCCAATATCATGCAAATTATTCAAAAATGGGAAAGTGATACACCGCTAAGAACAAGAAAAATCCACTCCTGGAAAAAGACTGACTTAATAAATAATAGAGCCCCGCTCATATGAGAAGAATAATTCTCAAGTGGAGGAAAGATGGCACCTCGATATGAGAAAAGTGCTCCTTCAGGATTCCACAGATGTGCGCCACGCATAGCCTACACACTCGTCACAATTCATTGACATCAAAATACCATCGTCTCACAGAGATTGAAGGCTACACATAAAACGGTAGGACATTGATAAAAACAAAGTGGCCATAGGAGAAGACATTTCACAAAAGCAGTAGGGGAGCGGAGAGGACAGTTGGAAGACTGTGCCACTACAGACAGAAGAATTACAGTTTAAGAGGAGAGTTACAGCTCTACTGCCTGCTAGCATCACATTTATCTAAAATTAAGTAAAGGCACTATGCCTTCCAAAAACACTGCTTTATGTTATCCAAAAATAACTGAATAACAAAACCATGTCATTCTGAGCATTTGGCCTGTACTTTAGCACGGTATACATTGCTAGAAAACAATTACTGACAAACAGAATAGAAGGCGCAGAAATTATATTGAAATGGGAATATTCATGGCACCCTACTTATGTCACTGACATTAGAATAATGAGGGAGAGGTACATGCACTTAGTGGTACATTTTCAATATGGTGTTCCTAAGGGTGCCACAGTCAGTCTGTATGAATAGCCAGTAGATTACTGACTGGGGAAAACACACAACAAGTGAGCTAAATAAAGCTTCTTATTTGCCTGGAACTTCCCATGTTCCCTAAAGTAGCCTCAAGTTTTAAAATGGTCGGATTAGGAGCTTTCAATACGATCACAAGGCCTCAAGAGACCCACCTTTTCCCTTGCATTCATTTCAGGGCTGCACTATTCCCAATACGCTAGTGATGGCTCCACATGAAATATTAATTCTGTGGGTAAGAGCTCGGAGTGCATTGTCCCGAGACTTTAATTTTACATATCATTACAAGGCATTTCCTTCCTGCTGTACTTGTTAAATGTACCCATAAATACATCTAAGGTAGAACACAAAATGCTGAGCAAGATTTAATTGACCGAGGAGAGACTTCTGTTTTCTTAATAAGCAGTGCAGAGTAAAAAAAAATATATATATATATACAGTGCCTTGCAAAAGTATTCGGCCCCCTTGAACTTTGCAACCTTTTGCCACATTTCAGGCTTCAAACATAAAGATATAAAACTGTATTTTTTTGTGAAGAATCAACAACAAGTGGGACACAATCATGAAGTGGAACGACATTTATTGGATATTTCAAACTTTTTTAACAAATCAAAAACTGAAAAATTGGGCGTGCAAAATTATTCAGCCCCCTTAAGTTAATACTTTGTAGCGCCACCTTTTTCTGCGATTACAGCTGTAAGTCGCTTGGGGTATGTCTCTATCAGTTTTGCACATCGAGAGACTGACATTTTTTCCCATTCCTCCTTGCAAAACAGCTCGAGCTCAGTGAGGTTGGATGGAGAGCATTTGTGAACAGCAGTTTTCAGTTCTTTCCACAGATTCTCGATTGGATTCAGGTCTGGACTTTGACTTGGCCATTCTAACCTGGATATGTTTATTTTTGAACCATTCCATTGTAGATTTTGCTTTATGTTTTGGATCATTGTCTTGTTGGAAGACAAATCTCCGTCCCAGTCTCAGGTCTTTTGCAGACTCCATCAGGTTTTCTTCCAGAATGGTCCTGTATTTGGCTCCATCCATCTTCCCATCAATTTGAACCATCTTCCCTGTCCCTGCTGAAGAAAAGCAGGCCCAAACCATGATGCTGCCACCACCATGTTTGACAGTGGGGATGGTGTGTTCAGCTGTGTTGCTTTTAAGCCAAACATAACGTTTTGCATTGTTGCCAAAAAGTTCCATTTTGGTTTCATCTGACCAGAGAACCTTCTTCCACATGTTTGGTGTGTCTCCCAGGTGGCTTGTGGCAAACTTTAAACAACACTTTTATGGATATCTTTAAGAAATGGCTTTCTTCTTGCCACTCTTCCATAAAGGCCAGATTTGTGCAATATACGACTGATTGTTGTCCTATGGACAGAGTCTCCCACCTCAGCTGTAGATCTCTGCAGTTCATCCAGAGTGATCATGGGCCTCTTGGCTGCATCTCTGATCAGTCTTCTCCTTGTATGAGCTGAAAGTTTAGAGGGACGGCCAGGTCTTGGTAGATTTGCAGTGGTCTGATACTCCTTCCATTTCAATATTATCGCTTGCACAGTGCTCCTTGGGATGTTTAAAGCTTGGGAAATCTTTTTGTAACCAAATCCGGCTTTAAACTTCTTCACAACAGTATCTCGGACCTGCCTGGTGTGTTCCTTGTTCTTCATGATGCTCTCTGCGCTTTTAACGGACCTCTGAGACTATCACAGTGCAGGTGCATTAATACGGAGACTTGATTACACACAGGTGGATTGTATTTATCATCATTAGTCATTTAGGTCAACATTGGATCATTCAGAGATCCTCACTGAACTTCTGGAGAGAGTTTGCTGCACTGAAAGTAAAGAGACTGAATAATTTTGCACGCCCAATTTTTCAGTTTTTGATTTGTTTGAAAAGTTTGAAATATCCAATAAATGTCGTTCCACTTCATGATTGTGTCCCACTTGTTGTTGATTCTTCACAAAAAAATACGGTTTTATATCTTTATGTTTGAAGCCTGAAATGTGTCAAAAGGTCGCAAAGTTCAAGGGGGCCGAATACTTTCGCAAGGCACTGTATATATCTGATTCCAAGCCATAGCATGCAACTAAAATCAGCAAAAAAAAAGAATTCGTAAAAATCTAAATAACTTCACAGATCTTTATTGTTAAGGGTTTAAACACTGTTTCCCATGCTTGTTCAATGAACCATAAACATGCACCTGTGGAACGGTCGTTAAGACACTAACAGCTTAGGCAATTAAGGTCAGTTATGAAAACTTGGGACACTAAAGAGGCCTTTCTACTGACTCTGAAAAACACCAAACACCAAACAGAACTGGAAAAAAAGTGCTCTTCACTCACTGTCTCATCGGGGGTGATGGTCGGATTCGCGTTTAAGGTCGAAGGAATGAGCGTTACACCGAGGCCTGTACTCTGGAGCAGGATCGATGTGGAGGGTTCGTCGTGGTCTGTGGGCGGTGTGTCACAGCATCTTTGTACTGAGCTTGTTGTCATTGCAGGCAATCTCAACGCTGTGCGTTACAGGGAAAACATCCTCCTCCCTCATGTGGTAGCCTTCCTGTAGGCTCATCCTGATATGGCCCTCCAGCATGACATTGCCATCAGCCATACTGCTCGTTCTGTGTGTGATTTCCTGCAAGGCAGGAATGTTAGTGTTCTGCCATGGCCAGCGAAGACCCCGGATCTCAATTCCATGTAGCACATCTGGGACCTGTTGGATGGGAGGGTGAGGGCTAGGGCCATTCCCCCCAGAAATGTCCAGGAACTTGCAGGTGCCTTGGTGGAAGAGTGTGATAACATCTCACAGCAAGAACTGGAAAATATGGTGCAGTCCATGACAAGGAGACACCAGATACTGACTGTTACTTTTGATTTGACCCACCCTTTGTTCAGGGACACATTATTCAATTTCTGTTAGTCACATGTCTGTGGAACTTGTTCAGTTTGTCTCAGTTGTTGAATCTTGTTATGTTCATACAAATATTTACACATGTTAAGTTTGCTGAAAATAAACGCAGTTGACAGTGAGAGGACGTTTCTTTTATTGGTGAGTTTATATAGAGAGTATAAATAACACAACTATCATAACATTCCAATGCCGTTCAGTGTGGTTGAAAAATATGCAACTCTAATCTTACACTACATTACCAAAAGTATGTGGACACCTGCTTTTCGAAATCACAGGCATTAATATGGAGTTGGTCTCCCCTTTGCTGCTATGACAGCCTCCAATCCTCTGGGAATGCTTTCCACTAGAACATTGCTGCGGGGACAGCCACAAGAGCATTAGTGAGGTCGGGCACTGATGTTGGGCGATTAGGCCTGGCTCCCAGTCGGCGTTCCAAATGATCTCAAAGGCGTTCGATGGGTTAATGTCAGGGCTTTGTGCACGCCAGTCAAGATCTTCCACACCGATCTCAACAAAACAATTTCTGTATGGATTTCGCTTTATGCATGGGGGCATTGTCATGCAGAAACAGGAAAGGGCCTTCCCCCAAACTGTTACCACAAAGTTGGAAGCACAGAATCGTCTAGAATGTCATTCTATGGTGTTGCATTAAGATTTCCCTTCACTGGAACTAAGGGCCTAGCCCGAACCAGGCAAAACAGCCCCAGACCATTAATTCCTCGTACACTCAACAGTTGTCACTATGCATTGAGGCAGGTAGCGTTCTTCCTGGCATCCGCCAAACCCAGATTCATTCGTCAGACTGCCAAATGGTGAAGCATGATTCATCATTCCAGAGAATGCATTTCTACTGCTCCAGAGTCCAATTGCGGTGAGCTTTACACCACTCCAGGCAACGCTTGGCATTGGGCATGGTGATCTTAGGATTGTGTGTGGCTAACCCATTTCGTGAAGCTCTCGATGAACAGTTATTGTGCTGACGTTGCTTCCAGAGTCAGTTTGGCACTCGATAGTGAGTGTTGCAACTGAGGACAAACAACTTTTACACGCTACACACTTCAGCGGCGCCATTCTGTGAGCTTGTGTGGTCTACCACTTCATGGCAGAGCCGTTGTTGCTCCTAGACGTTTCCACTTCACAATAACAGCACTTACAGTTGACCGGGGCAGCTCTTGCAGGGCAGAAATTTGACAAACTGACTAGTTGGAAAGGTGGCATCCTATGACGGTGCCACGTTGAAAGTCACTAGTAAGGCCATTATACTACCAATGTTTGTCTATGGAGATTGCATGACGGCGTGCTCAATGTTCTTCACCTGTCAGCAACGGGTGTGGCTGAAATAGCCGTATCCACTAATTTCATGGGGTGTCCACGTACTTTTGTATATATACCCTGATGAGTTGCTATTCAAACACCAGAGAAACTGGCACTATTGGTTTACTTTCCATAGATGCTCATACGTGCATTATAACAGACCCAGTGCAACTCTTCACAGCAGATTAACTCATTACCTTGGAGAGTTGTGTGCGGATGTGGGAGGACAGTGAGAGGAGAAAGACATGCACACCTTCAGTAGGCTTACAGATGGTGGCTCATAAAGGGGAGGTGCTACTCTTCAGAAAAGCTTGCACATCAACATCTGTCGGTCTGCGCTAGCTTCACAAGATTCCCAATCAGCATCAACTCCTCTCCTCAGGTTAACTGACACACCTAAAAAATGCAAGTTGGCTCAGAGCATGATTGAACTCCACACCCCCAGCCCTCAGTCTGTTCTACTGGCTTGTTAATCAAAAGTTTTGTACTGTCTCTCTCCCAGCCACTCACCCACACGCAAAGCCATGCAGTAAATGCAACCTCCACTGCAGCTGTCATTGCACAGATCCTGGCAAACAAGGCTCATGGAGACGTCCATCTTGCTAGAACTGCAAAAATACCAGTAAAGACCATAGGGGTATCCTACAAATCAAGCTAAATCTACTCAGGGCTTTCTAAAGATAAAAAAAACAATCAATCTTCACATAATCACTAGTTAACTACACATGGTTGATGATATTACTAGGTTAACTAGCTTGTCCTGCGTTGCATATAAACAAAGCGGTGCCTGTTCATTTATCGAATCACAGCCTAGTTCAACGAGTGATGATTTAACGAAAGCACATTTGTGAAAAATTAACCTAACCATAAACATCAATGCCTTTCTTAAAATCAATACACAGAAGTATATATTTTTAAACCTGCATATTTAGTTAAAAGAAATGCACGTTAGTAGGCAATATGAACTAGGGAAATTGCATTCAGTGCATGCAGAGTCAGGGTATATGCAGCCGTTTGGGCCGCCTGGCTCGTTGCGAACTGTGTGAAGACCATTTCTTCCTAACAAAGACCGTAATTAATTTGCCAGAATTTTACATAATTATGACATAACATTGAAGGTTGTGCAAAGTAACAGCAACTTAGGGTTGCCACCCATTCGATAAAATACGGAATGGTTCCGTATTTCACTGAAAGAATAAACGTTTTGTTTTCGGAATGATATCTGGATTTGACCATATTAATGACCAAAGGCTCGTATCTGTGTGTTATTATACTATAATTAAGTCTATGATTTGATATTTGATAGAGCAGTCTGAGCGGTGGTAGGCAGCAGCATGCTCGTAAGCATTCATTCAAACAGCAATTTACTGCGTTTGCCAGCAGCTCTTAGCAATGCTTGAAGCACAGCGCTGTTTATGACTTCAAGCATATCAACTCCCGAGATTAGGCTGGCAATACTATAAGAAAATCCAATAGTCAAAAGGTATATGAAATGCAAAGAGAGAAATGGTCAACGTGTCATAATTCCTATAATAACTACAACTTAAAACTTCTTAACTGGGAATATGGAAGACTCATGTTAAAAGGAACCACCAGCTTTCATATGTTCTGAGCAAGGAACTTAAACCTTAGCTTTTTTACATGGCACATATTGCATTGCACTTTTACTTTCTTCTCCAACAATGTGTTTTTGCCTTATTTAAACCAAATTGAACATGTTTAATAATTTGACACTAAATAGATTTTGTTGATGTCTCATATCAAGTTAAAATAAGTGTTAATTGTTCATTCAGTATTGTTGTAATTGTCATTATTACAAAATGTATAAAAATCGGCCGATTAATCTGTATTGGCTTTTTTTGGTCCTCCAATAATCGCTATCGGCGTTGAAAAATCAGTCGGTCGATCTCTAATTGGAACGCCTTACAAAATAGTTTTAAACTGGAAGAACTTGTACCGATTGGTGTATTTAAATTATTAAGGATTTTGAGGCCGATTCCATAACCTGTCATTGTTTTTAATTTGCCGTTTTATGATTTCGTTATACTCCGATGATTTCTATGGTTTTTACTAGATTACGTGTAGTTTTTCAAGTTGTCTGTCTGTAATTGTGTAATTACTTAAATTAGATTTAAAATCTCAATGAGCCCTTCATGGTTAAATAAAGGTTAAATAAATTAATGCATACACACACATATGTATATATACAGTGGGGCAAAAAAGTATTTAGTCAGCCACCAATTGTGAAAGTTCTCCCACTTAAAAAGATGAAAGAGGCCTGTAATTTTCATCATAGGTACACTTCAACTATGACAGACAAAATGAGAAACGTATACACACACGTATACACACAGACACACACACTAACATTAATATTTTTTTATCATAATGTGATTATAAATATTTAAAATCAGTCGTCTTCCTTAAATGAAGGGGATGATGATGCAATCTTTGCGAATCTGATTTCATTGGTCCTCAATTCATGGCTCAGTCATTTCATTCAGAGTAGGTGGAGTTAGCCGTGAGTTAACCTGCCCCATTGCAAGTTAGTTCTGAAGGATTTGTTTGCCAAATACATTTCTGGCTAAAAGGTGACCCACTTTGTCTTTTGTTATCCCGAGTTGACAAAAGATACCTCGCTATCTCTTCAAACCTGCTTCGTATGACACCCGTCAGGGGTGCAAACATAAAACAGAGCGGACCCAGAAATTTGAACAATTAAATTAACCTGCAAGAACAACTACCTTTCCTTTTGGCTGAAGCAATGAAATCTAAATCTAAGCATACCGGAATTATAATGATCAGGCTTTTGTACTTACTGACAGGACGTCTAGTGGAAAACCCGGCAGTACACAGCATAGGCCCCCGCAAATACAAATCCACTGTTCCATCACTAATTCAATTTATTTTTCCCAATCCTTCTGCTACATTTGAAAATAAATGCATAATTACAAGTAAGGGTAATTTCCATGGTCTGTAGACCCCCAAACTCATAAATGTCAATTATAACTGAACTAAATGTACTGGAAAATGCAAAATTCTGAATAAACCCCATTGGAGTCACAGACCCTAAACTCAGCTTTGGCTTCAAATCAGTAATTTCTGATGTGTGGTATACGTATAGCACTAACATGTAAAACACAAGAGATTTAATATTTTAGTATTCTAGTAAATGAAAATCGTGGGGGGAAATATGTGAAAGCTCCAACAAACAGTTCCTAGATCATCACTTTAGCAAATTAACAAGTATACAAAATATTAAGGACACCTTCCTAATATTGGGTTAACCCCCCCCCCCCCCCCCCCTTTTTTTTTGCCCTCAGGACTGCCTCAATTTGTCGGGACATGGACTTTACAAGGCGTAAAAAAGCGTTCCACAGGGATGCTGGCCCAGGTTGACTCCAATGCTTTCCACAGTTGTGTTAAGTTGGCTGGATGTCCTTTGGGTGGTGGACCATTCTTGATGCACATTGGAAACAGTTAAGCGTGAAAAACCCAGCAGCGTTGCAGTTCTTGGCACTCAAACAAGTGCGCCTGGCACCTACTACCATTCCCCATTCAAAGCCACTTAAATATTTTGCCTTGCTCATTCACCTTCTGAATGGAGTACATACACAATCCATGTCGCAATTGTCTCAAAGCTTAAAAGTCCTTTAACCTGTCTGAACCACCCATCCCGGAACCCCCACCTGTGGACGTCAGGCCCTCATGGAGTCTGTTTCTGACCGTTTGAGCAGACACATGCACATTTGTGGCCTGCTGGAGGTCATTTTGCAGGGCTCTGGCAGTGCTCCTCCTGCTCCTCCTTGCACAAAGGCGGAGGTAGCGGTCCTGCTGTTGGGTTGTTGCCCTCCTACGGCCTCCTCCACGTCTCCTGATGTACTGGCCTGTCTCCTGGTAGCGCCTCCATGCTCTAGACACTACGCTGACAGACACAGCAAACCTTCTTGCCACAGCTCGCATTGATGTGCCATCCTGGATGAGCTGCACTACCTGAGCCACTTGTGTGGGTTGTAGACTCCGTCTCATGCTACCACTAGAGTGAAAGCACCGCCAGCATTCAAAAGTGACCAAAACATCAGCCAGGAAGCATAAGAACGGAGAAGTGGTCTGTGGTCACCACCTGCAGAACCACTCCTTTATTGGGGGTGTCTTGCTAATTGCCTATAATTTCCACCTGTTGTCTATACCATTTTAAATGTATTGTCAATCAGTGTTGCTTCCTAAGTGGACAGTTTGATTTCACATAAGTGTGATTGACTTGGAGTTACATTGTGTTGTTTAAGTGTTCCCTTTATTTTTTTGAGCAGTGTATATCAACCGGGACAGTTGGCTTTTCACTAAGACTGGGAGTAACAATGGCCGCCTTTCTCTTTTGCGCACAATTCACTCTGAGAGCCCCCACCTAACCACTTACGCAATGTGGTCGTTCACACTCATCCTTCAAAATAAAAGCCTGAAACTATGTCTAAAGGCTGTTGACACCTTAGGGAAGCCATAGAAAAAAGGAATCTGGTTGATATCCCTTTAAATGGGCAATAGGGATGCTTAAGAACAGAGAGGTTTCAAAAACAGGGGCACTTCCTGATTGGATTTTCCTCAGGTTTTAGCCTGCAATATCAGTTCTGTGTAACTCACAGACAGTTTTGGAAACGTTAGAGTGTTTTCTATCCTAATCTGTCAATTATATGCATATTCTAGCATCTGGTCCTGAGAAATAGGCCGTTTACTTTGGGAACGTTATTCTTCCAAACTTAAAATTAGTGCCCCCTAACTTCAAGAGGTTAACACTAGAACCGCCATAGGCCCACGGCTACTGACGTTTGATTTTGTAAATAAAATAGTATTTTATAGGGCTGACCCCATTTAGTAAACTGGTCGATAAGCTGTTGGTCGACCGAGATTTCTTTAGTCGAGCAATCTTTTTTCACTGTGAAAAAGACCTGTCTGATTCGCGCCTGTCTCAGTGGATTAATCCATTGCCACGGGGATAGCACAGTCCTTCACTAAGACATGTGATACAAAATGTTATATGGTTATATTGTGTACAAATAATGGTGCAACACTAATAAATCAAATTCTATAACAAATGCACTTTCTCCGGCGTTGGATACGGCCACTGTCCGCGGTTCTGAAACAATCTTCAGTGCACCATAGAATTGGCGCTTTTCCCTATGTTGCTATGTGCATAATAACAAAGTTAACCAGCATATTGAGAACAATGCGGAGGCAGCAGCGACGAGGAAACAGCCCATGCCTTAGCCTTATTGTCTAAGAAAATTGAGGCGAGAGGAAATCCCAACTTAATTGGGTCTATAATCAATAGCCTAACTGTTAAATGTGCCTGGCTTTATAAATCATCCATATATATCTACAGAAATAAGACAGCTTTTGCTTCTGTTTGAGTGTTTGTTTACTAGCCTACTGATTCCGTGAGAGCGAAGCCTCATGAAAAGGATCAAACATGTTGGATAAAGCAATTTCACAGATACGGCTGTTTTTAATATTTGCTATGCTGTAATAAAGGCTTTACAATTGTTTTTCGTTAGAACACTTTGTTTACACTGTTCCAAATGGTCAGAAAAAATATATAAATATTGTAATCTAACAGCAACAGTTTGGTACACATAATATACACGCAACGCTTTCTCCTATACAATCAATGTTCTTGATCTCCAGTAGTTTCGACAATAAGTCAAATGTCTTCCACAGATCAGACTTCCCCTTTCCCTCCTGAGCAACCAGTAAACATTCACCCGTTTTGAGAATCCTTTGCAAGTCGTCCGCCTCCATTTTGCAGTCACGTGTTACTGTGTTAGGATTTTAATATACCCGATTTATTGATGTGATTATCACAGGCTGTAGGTCAGGCCCAATTGGTCACATGCATGCGATGCTTATATGTTTTACATAGAGAGAGCAAGGTTTGAGGGAATAAGAGAAAAATACATCTTCAACAAAATATGGATTTCAGTAACAGTAAGAAGTTCAGTAAGAAAATAAATAACTGAAACTATGTTGCAAAAATCACACTTCGTGATGCCTTTTCAATGCAGTAGGGAGGAGAGTGAGAATACGTGCGGCAGTCACACAGGCACTTCGCTGTCATTTTTTCAAGCTCTTTGAGTAATTTGTGTGTTTTAATTATTTAACCAAACATTGTGCTTATAGCATCAGACAAGTTCAGTGAATACGTACCGTACCAATCAAAAGTTGGTTCAAGGGTTTATCTTTATTCATACTATTTTCTACATTGAGGAATAATAGTGAAGACATCAAAACTATGAAATAACACATATGGAATCATGTAGTAACCAAAAACATGTTAAACAAACATTCTAGTAGCCAGCCTTTGCCTTGATGACAGCTTTGCACACTATCATACAGCGTCATGAGGAATGCTTTTCAACAGTCTTGAAGGAGTTCCCACATATGCTGAGCACTTGTTGGCTGCTTTTCCTTCACTCTGCGGTCAAACTCATCCCACACCATCTTAAATGGGTTGAGCTCAGGTGATTGTGGAGGCCAGGTCATCTGATGCAACACTCCATCACTCTCCTTCTAGGTCAAATAGCCCTTACACAGCTTGGAGGTGTGTTGGGTCCTGTTGAAAACAAAATGATCGTGGGACTAAGCACAAACCAGATGGGATGGCGTATCGCTGCAGAATTCTAAATAACTCACAGAAAGTGTCACCAGCAAAGCACCCCCACACATCATACCTCCTCCTCCATGCTTCACGGTGGGAACCACACCTACGGAGATCATCCGTTCACCTACTCGGTCTCACAAAGACACAGCGGTTAGAACCAAAAATGTCAAATTTGGACTCATCAGACTAAAAGGACAGATTTCCACTGGTCTATTGTCCATTGCTCCTGTTTCTTGACCCAAGCAAGACTCTTATTATTATTGGTGTCCATCGGTAGTGGTTTCTTTGCAGCAATTTGACCATGAAGGCCTGATTCACGTAGTCTCCTCTGAACAGTTGATGTTGAGATGTCTGTTACTTGAACCCTGAAGCATTTATTTTAAACTTATCCTCTGCAGCAGAGGTAACTATGGGTCTTCCCTTCCTGTGGCAGTCCTCATGAGAGCCAGTTTCATCATAGGTTCTTGCGACTGCACTTGAAGAAACTTTTAAAGTTCTTGAACTTTTCCAGATTGACTGACCTTCATGTCTTAAACTCTTGGGGATAGTGAGATGCTAGCGTCCCAAGTGGCCAATAGCCTCGGGAAATGCAGAGCGCCAAATTCAAATAAAACGCGTTAAAACTCAAACTTTCATTAAATCACACATGCAGGGTAATCAATTAAAGCTACACTCGTTGTGAATCCAGCCAACATGTCAGATTTTAAAAATGCTTTTCGGCGAAAGCATGAGAAGCTATTATCTGATAGCATGCACCCAGCTGAACCAGTTGTAAACAAAATAACTAGCGTAGCAGGCGCTACACAAAACGCTGAAATAAAATATTAAACATGCATTACCTTTGACAAGCTTCTTTGTTGGAACTCCAATATGTCCCATAAACATCACAATTGGTGCTTTTTTTTAAATTAATTCCGTCCCGGTATACCCAAAATGTCCATTTATAAAGCAGGTTTGATCCGGGAAAAAAACAGCTTTCCAAAACATTTAAAAAGTTGCCTATAAACTTTGCCAAAATATTTCAAACTACTTTTGTAATACAACTTTAGGTATTTTTAAACGTTAATAATCGATCAAATTGTAGACGGGGCAATCTGTCCAAGTAAACAAAACATGCACCATTTCCCTCTTGCGTAACTCTCAACAGTGTAACGTTGTTCCAGGATGTGCCTCTTCTTTGTTTCACCAATGATGCACTTCAACCTAATTCCAAAGACTGGTGACATCCTGTGGAAGTCTTAGGAACTGTAAAATGGGCGCTATCTAATTTCCCTTGGCAAAGACAACTGAGGGAATGGTCAGAGGAAAAAATAATTTTCAGAACAGTTTTTCCTTGGGGTTTTGCCTGCTACATAAGTTCTGTTATAGTCACAGACATGATTGAACCAGTTTTAGAAACTTCAAGAGTGTTTTATATCCACACCTACTAATCATATGCATATATTATATTCCTGGCATGAGTAGCAGGAAGTTGAAATTGTGCACGCTATTTATCCAAAAGTGGAAATGCTGCCCTCTATCTCTAAGAAGTTAAAGTAATGGACTGTCGCTTCTCTTTGCGTATTTGAGCTGTTCTTGACATAATATGGGCTTGGTCTTTTACCAAATAGGGCCATGTTCTGTACACCACCCCTACTTTGTCACAACACAACTGATTGGCTCAAATGCATTAAAGAGGAAATAAATTCTACAAATTCACATTTAACAAGGCACACCTGTTAATTAAAATGTATTCCAGGTGACTACCTCATTAAGCTGGTTGAGAGAATGCCAAGAGTGTGCAAAGCTGTCATCAAGGCAAAGGGTGGCTACTTTGATCATCTAAAATATATTTTGATATGTTTAACCTCACTAGGGTACGTGGGAAGCTAGCATCCCACCTGGCCAACATCCAGTGAAATTGCAGAGCGCCAAATTCAAAAACAGAAATACTCATTATAAAAATTCCTAAAACATACCAGTGTTAAACATCGGGTTAAAGATGAACTTCTTGTTAATCCAACCACTGTGTCAGATTTCAAAAAGGCTTTATGGCGAAAGCATACCATGTGATTATCTGACAGACAAATCATTACAAACAGTTACCAGCCAAGTAGAGGAGTTACACAAGTCAGAAATAGCGATAAAATGAATCACTTACCTTTGATGATCTTCATATGGTTTCACTCACAAGACTCCCATTTACTCAATAAGTGTTTGTTTTGTTCAATAAAGTCCCTCTTTATATCCAAAAACATCTCAGGTTTTCACCTGCCATATGAGATCTGTTATACTCACAGACATCATTCAAACAGTTTTAGAAACTTTGGAGTGTTTTATATCCAATACTACTAATAATATACATATATTAGCATCTGGGACAGAGTAGGAGGCAGTTCACAAAGTATTCCCAAGCATATTAAAGTGAGGCCGTGCCTTCGGGAAAGTATTCAGACCCCTTGACTTCCACATTTTGTTACGTTACAGCCTTATTCTAAAATGGATTAAATAAAATTACTTTTTTTTTTACTCAGCAATCTGGACACTACCCCATAATGACAAAGTGAAAATAGGTTTTTGGAAATTTAGCAAATTTATAAGACAAACAGAAATACCTTATTTACATAAATATTCAGACCCTTTGCTATGAGACTTTGAGCTCAGGTGCATCCAGTTTCCATTGATCATCCTTGATTATCCTTGATGTTTTTACAATTTTACAAAAATTCAAATGATTGGACATGATTTGGAAAGATACACACCTGTCTATACAAGGTCCCACAGTTGACAGTGTATGTCAGATCAAAAACCAATCCATGAGGTATTGTGTGTAGATTGCTAAGAATTGTTTTATTTAATCAATTTTAGAATAATGCTGTAACATAACAAAATGTGGAATAAGTCAGGGGGGTTGAATACTTTTTGAAGGCACTAAAATAAAAACGTTTTACCTGCATGTGACTCTGAAGGATGATTTGATCAAGTGATGCTCCTTTCTCTGCATCTGACGATTACAAGACGCACCAATCTCTTGTACAATTTGACAACTGATAATACTGTCACTCATTAGACTATTGTCAATTTAATCTTGTGTCCAGGCTAGCTTTTATTATGTGAAATTTGTTTCGGTATAGTTTAGGTGTAGTTTCAAAGTAACAAAGCCTTCCATCAGCAAGGGCATTGACGATAAAACGTGGCTGGGTCTTTCAGCATGACAATGATCCCAAACACACCGCCCGGGCAATGAAGGAGTGGCTTCGTAAGAAGCATTTCAAGGTCCTGGAGTGGCCTAGCCAGTCTCCAGATCTCAACCCCATAGAACATCTTTGGAGGGAGTTGAAAGTCCGTGTTGCCCAGCAACAGCCCCAAAACATCACTGCTCTAGAGGAGATCTGCATGGAGGAATGGGCCAAAATACCAGCAACAGTGTGTGAAAACCTTGTGAAGACTTACAGAAAACGGTTGACCTCTGTCATTGCCAACAAAGGGTATATAACAAAGTATTGAGATAAACTTTTGTTATTGACCAAATACTTATTTTCCACCATAATTTGCAAATAAATTCATTAAAAATCCTACAATGTGATTTTCTGGATTTTCTTTCTCATTTTGTCTGTCATAGTTGAAGTGTACCTATGATGAAAATTACAGGCCTCTCATCTTTTTAAGTGGGAGAACTTGCACAATTGGTGGCTGACTAAATACTTTTTGCCCCACTGTAAGTACATTTTAGCAATTTCATTTACTTTTGATACTTAAGTATATTTAAAAACAAATACTTTTAGACTTACTCAAGATGTATTTTACTGGGTGATTTTCAGTTTTACTCAAGTCATTTTCTATTAAGGTATCTTCAATTTTACTCAAGCATGACAAATGTGTACTTTTCCACAACTGATGATTAACCATTTTGTAGCCGAGTCTCTACATTTATCCAATGTAAAAAACACAATTTCAAGTTCAAAAATTTGCAAATTGCCTGCTGCTTGGCAATCCACTTCTCTGCTCCCTTGGCAGATTATTTATAATCTATAAAGGAAAGAGGAGCAACAAGTGAGGGAATTGAGCAAAAAATCTTTGACAGTTACAAATCAAGTTAAAGACACGGCGAACCAAGTCTCCGCAGGAATGTAGGCCAGTTATCGTAGTGGCAGAAAAGCACCAAAAATATTGAAACATTTCAAAATGGCTTATATTGAAAGATATTGCTAGATATTTCTACTGTATAAAATAGGATACTATTGTATGGTTGCTACTTGAAGAGACAGACCTTCTGCATTCATCCATTAAGTGACAGGCACAAATTAGACTTGACGCTCATAGAATGGGTACAGTAGACTTTTCCGAATGGGGTACAGTACTGGCTGCGAGAATTGTCTGACCCTTGTGTTCCCACCGTCTGGCTGCCGCGCCCAAAGCCTGACGTCATCCTACCATGCTGCAATTCAGACAATGAACAGTATTCCAGAAAAAAAACTTGGGCATGGTGGGAAACAATGTCATAGTGCCCCATTCATCCCCCTCTCTCCCAAGCTATCTCCCGCATTTCTCTCTCATTAGCACTGACCTGGCATGAATGGAGACCATTATTTGTCAGTCTGTGAGGGTGGCCGTTCCACCATCCCTCGCCCGCTAATAATTGCTCACTTACCTCAACCTTCTACCAGGCCTTGTCTGTGTTTTTTTTCTACAGAGAGTGCTCTCCTTCGTAATTTTTATTACCGTCACAGTCAGACATTCCGGGGGCGCGTCTTACAACCCCATCGCTCTCATTTTGCTTTAAAGAAACAGGTTGTTAGAAAAGACAGGTCCCTTCATGGGTGTATCTGCGACCTTGACCCACTATACTGTTGCGAACTGAATTCCCAACTAAATTGTGTGCGGGCTATTGAAGTTGTACTTTTGCGAAATAAAGAGTGGGCTTGAACAATGCAAAGGTAAGTCTTTCATCGCACAGTGAATGAGCAAGGTCCCTGCAGAGGTCTCGGAAACTAAAGTGCCTCCAACACAACACCTTGTTTGCCAGCTGCGTACTGCGGCACATTTTTTGACCCTTGGTACATCACGCCGTTCTTTCCTTCATTGTCATGGCGTAAGCTGGAGGATGTCGATTCATCTCAGTGGTAAGACAGAGTCATCAAATCCAGTCCCCAACTCCAGGTATGAACGAAAAATCAGAATGAACACCCACACACTGCCAGACGCCGTAGACAAGAGGCAAAGCAAAGACAGTCACTACGTTTCATTACAGAGAAAATGTAATAAAAACATTGTGTACATGAACTCTAGACTACAGCTGGAAATTACAATGGGATTCAATGAGTTCTAGCTTCTGTTGCTAGGGAAGTTGCTTTAACTTGCAACATTCTGACATGATTACATATGCTGGTGCTGGTTGCTTGGCTCTATGTTACCTCTTAGCAGATGCGAAGGAAGGAGGATGTGGGCAGTTTTAGTTCTATTACCTAAGAATTGCTCTCCAAGGACGGTGTTGACGGTGACAACCTGCTGACTACCTATTGCTTCAGAGGACCGAAAACACTGGAAAGAGAACACTTTCTTTACGATATACTTGTCTTTTATATAAGTACATAGTTAAAAATAAATAAATCATTAAGCTGTTTTTAGATTTATGTTGCTAGCTACTTTACTTATATACCTCAGCATGCCCAGCCAGCTACAGTAACGTAAACTCGTACATCGCCTTGGTCTGTACAATTGCCCTTATTTTAGCGCCCCAAAAAAGTAATACTTCCAGATCAACTGTAATGTCAATTTCTGTAAAGCACAATTTCTCCCCTTTCCAACAGAATCAATTAAATGACCTAAACGCTGCCCATTTCTGCATAATTCAAGCAGGCAATGAGCCCCGTCGGGTCTTTTTAAAAATGGCGGGTGGGGAAGCGAAACAAATGCGTGAGAGTGAGAAGGAGAGATGTCTGGGAAAATTGCTTTTTTTCACTCGATCTGTCCAACTTATCACCTTATTGCCTCTAAAATGTAAATAAAACACTATAAAGAGTTTATATAATGTGTCATACCTATTTGAAGGTTTGTGTCGAATTTTTTTATTGGGTTTTTAGGGCGGTGCTAAAGTGATCTTAGAAGTAAACAGCGGCTTTGAAAATAATGATCACATGCAACGATGACGCAAAAAATGACTAGGTATCCCCCCTTACCCCCGTCACTGTTCATTTCTTGTTTTTAAAGGATGATAGAAGTGCTACATCTGGTGGAGAGATTGTAAGACAGAAAGAGTTACTTTATGCGTGCTGTACGTTACGACATGACACGTCAAGATGTAACGGAGGGTCAGTTTTTTAAAACTTTTCTCCAATACTATAGAGACATTACCATGTCTATCGACGCTTGAATAGAAACCTAGTTCACACCCCCGATTTTGAAGTCGCTACAGTCCCATTAGTTCTTTGTAGCCTCGTTTGAATGTTGTGGTTGCACACATTTGTACGGAGTGGGGTGAGTTTACGTTAGCTAGCCAGCTAACCAGCTAACTAGCTAACCAGTCAGAAAGTTTAATTTAGCTAACACTAGCTAACCAACCAGCTAGCTAGCTAACCAGGCGGTTTTATTTAGCTAACGCTAGCTAGCTACTGTAACTGTTATTGCAGTTCTGTTTGTATGTAGTGTGCACTTCAACGGCATCCCTCGAGGAGATTTTCTTTTATCTTTCCAACCAGGCGAAGTACTATGAAGACACCACTGAACTCGACAAGAGCCGCAACATTCAAAGGAATTCACAATTCAGGGTAACGTTAAGCAGTTAACGGACAGATTTAGATATGTAACGTCGCAACCTTTTTCCATCTAATGTTAGCCAGTTGCTAGCTATACATATAGTTCAGTAGAGGCTGCTGAGGGGAGGATGGCTCATAATGTCTGGAATGGAGTAAATGGAATAAAATACGTGGATTCCATGTGGTTGATACCATTCAATTGACTCCATTCCAGCCATTACAATGAGCAGTCCTCCCCTCAGTCTGTCATATTGAGGTGTCTAGCTAGAAGTTAAACCTGATCAATAAAATGGATATGTGTAAGCAATTATGGTAATTACAAATGGCCTTAATTAGGTGTCTTCGCTAGACAGAGAGGGGGAGGACAGAGGGAGAGAGTGAGAGAAACAGGGAGTGAAAGACAGCAGTGCAAATGTACTTACACTTGAGTATTTGAGCAACTTCTCTTCCAACTTTTAGGCAATCACATTTACCTACGGGGGAAGGATGGCCAACCACACGGGAGGGTGATTTTTATTAAGGAAAAGGAGGCCGTGCTGACCGAGATGCATGCTGGCAAAAAAAGTGAAGCGCATGATTGCCAAAATCAACGTACACTTATTCTGACGGGGAAGTGTCAAGGAGGTGGACAGCTGGGCAAGTGAAATAATATTTAGTTTATCAATCACATTCAATTATATGTGAAGATATTATGATTTCAATTAATGTTATATCAGAGAGCACACAACATCTAAATGTGTCACTTTTTGTGTAAAGGTCAGTACCATGTCTAGTCTGCCAGAAGTTTGAGAGGGTGAAGACTGTGGCACCGGAGTTAAAGCCCATCAAAGTTGTTTCACCATGGCACATTTGCCCTGAGAAGTTGTTCTGTAATGGTTTCTTTATTTGACCACAGCAGAGTTCAATATTATAGAGTGTGTGTGTGTCAGTATCCTCACAAATATGAAAATATGCATACTGTATGACACAGATACAGGTTAGAATAAAGTAATCTTCTCACAAACACTATAAATGTTAGGGGTGGACCTCATTGGACCATTCACAAAATCCAGGAATGGCAAACGCTGGTGTCTGACTGCGACCGATCACATTACCAAGTGGGTGGAGGCAATACCCATTAAGATCAGTACAGGAAGAGTACGTGCTTAACTCCAAATTCCCTTCTGTAACCCATTAAAAAGGGTGCTTGGAACCAAAAATGTAATTTTGTTAAGTATGATACCCATCAAGGACAAGACTAGCAAGGCCACTTCAAAGGCGATGGTGGACATCTTCAACACCCACGGTACTCCGTGTGAACAAGGTCATGAACGCTGGAACAAGGTATGTATGTTACAGGTTATATTCTGTCAACAATGGTTTGTTATATTTATTTTTTACAATTTGTTTTTCCTTAGTACATAATCAGACATATTTCAATAGATACAGTGCCTTGCGAAAGTATTCGGCCCCCTTGAACTTTGCGACCTTTTGCCACATTTCAGGCTTCAAACATAATTTTTTGTGAAGAATCAACAACAAGTGGGACACAATCATGAAGTGGAACGACATTTATTGGATATTTCAAACTTTTTTAACAAATCAAAAACTGAAAAATTGGGCGTGCAAAATTATTCAGCCCCTTTACTTTCAGTGCAGCAAACTCTCTCCAGAAGTTCAGTGAGGATCTCTGAATGATCCAATGTTGACCTAAATGACTAATGATGATAAATACAATCCACCTGTGTGTAATCAAGTCTCCGTATAAATGCACCTGCACTGTGATAGTCTCAGAGGTCCGTTAAAAGCGCAGAGAGCATCATGAAGAACAAGGAACACACCAGGCAGGTCCGAGATACTGTTGTGAAGAAGTTTAAAGCCGGATTTGGATACAAAAAGATTTCCCAAGCTTTAAACATCCCAAGGAGCACTGTGCAAGCGATAATATTGAAATGGAAGGAGTATCAGACCACTGCAAATCTACCAAGACCTGGCCGTCCCTCTAAACTTTCAGATCATACAAGGAGAAGACTGATCAGAGATGCAGCCAAGAGGCCCATGATCACTCTGGATGAACTGCAGAGATCTACAGCTGAGGTGGGAGACTCTGTCCATAGGACAACAATCAGTCGTATATTGAACAAATCTAGATTAGATTTTTATAGTAATTTATTTGAATTTTGCGCTCTGCATTTTCCCTGGCCTCTCTGGGAAAAAATATAACATATCCCAGCGAGGTTAAGAGGAGACTGCGTGAATCAGGTCTTCATGGTCGAATTTCTGTAAAGAAACCACTACTTAGGGACACCAATAAGAAGAAGAGACTTGCTTGGGCCAAAAAAACACGAACAATGGACATTAGACCAGTGGAAATCTGTCCTTTGGTCTAGAGTCCAAATATGAGATGTTTGGTTCTAACCGCTGTGTCTTTGTGAGACGCAGAATAGGTGAACAGATCTACGCATGTGTGGTTCCAACCGTCAAGCATGGAGGTGTGATGGTGTAAGGGTGCTTTGCTGGTGTCAGTGATTTATTTAGAATTCAAGACACACTTAGTTCCACAATGCTGTGGTAGCCATGAGGTTATAATTTATTTTTCAACAGGACAATGACCCAAAACACACCTCCAGGCTGTGTAAGGGCCATTTGACCAAGAAGGATGGTGATGGTGTGCTGCTGTTCCTGTGGCGGTTGGGGGGTGGGGGCAGACAATGAAAATAGTCCGAGTAGCAATTTGATTACCTGTTCAGCAGTCTTATGACTTGGGGTTAAAAACTGTTGAGAAGCCCCTAGGACAAAGGCTTCTCAACAGTTTTTACCACCAAGCCATAAGACTCCTGATCAGGTAATCAAATGGCTACCCGGACTATATTCATTATGTGCCACCCCCCTCTTTTTACGCTGCTGCTACGCCGTTTATCATATATGCATAGTCACTTTAACTATCCATTCATGTACATACTACCTCAATTGCACCGACCAACCAGTGCTCCCACTGACCGGGCTATCTGCATTGTGTCCCACCACCCGCCAACCCCTCTTTTACGCTACTGCTACTCTCTGTTCATCATATATGCATAGTCACTTTAACCATATCTACATGTACATACTACCTAAATTGGGCCGACCAACCAGTGCTCCCGCACATTGGCTAACCGGGCTATCTGCATTGTGTCCCACCACCCGCCAACCCCTCTTTTACGCTTCTGCTACTCTCTGTTCATCATATATGCATAGTCACTTTAACCATATCTACATGTACATACTACCTCAATCAGCCTAACTAACCAGTGTCTGTATGTAGCCTCGCTACTTTTATAGCCTTGCTTCTGTTTTATTTCTTTACTTACCTATTGTTCACCTAACACCTTTTTTGCACTATTGGTTAGAGCCTGGAAGTAAGCATTTCACTAAGGTGAAACTACCTGAAACTACCTGAAACTACCAACTACCTGTTGTATTCGGCGCACGTGACAAATAAACTGATTTGACCTGGCATCCACAATCACTCGACCTCAACCCAATTTGAGATGAAAGAAAAACAGCCAACAGGTGCTCAGCATATGTGGGAACTCCTTCAAGACTGTTGGAAAAGCTTTCCAGGTGAAGCTGGTTGAGAGAATGCCAAGATTGTGCAAAGCTGTCAAGGTAAAGGGTTGCTACTTTGAAGAATGAAAAATATTGAAGATATTTTGGTTTGTTTAACTGTTTTGGTTACTATATGATTCAGTATGTGTTATTGCATAGTTTTGATGTCTACACGATTATTCTACAATGTAGAAAATAGTACAAATAATGAAAAGCCCTTGAATGAGTAGGTGTGTCCAAACCTTTGACTGGTATTGTATATTAAGAAGCAAAGTGGAAATCTGCATTGTTGTCACCAATATCTTTTTGCATCTGATCATGCAGACAGTGTGAACAGCACGGCAAGTGCTTGAGTGATAGGGGGCAGGGCTTTGAAGGAAGCGCATGGGGAAGCGGCATGCAGGAGGAGAGAGACGACTCAAGTGGCAGACGGAGTACATGCCGGAGTGGCATGTATCATGTTTAACAAACCAAACATTAAAATACTGTTCTAGAAGGTAAAGTAAAACCCAACTGGGTCATTGCATTTTTAACGGTATAGTAAAATATGGTATACTACCTAGCCCTTCCCATCATCGATATGAACGGGACATTGAGACGAGGCTTGGATTAGGCCTTTTAGCTTCACTTTACTGTGAGGTGGGTGAAATTTGAACATGTCTCCATGAAAAATGTAAACTGCTAGTAGCCTATGCTGTAAAGAAGCCATTTGTTTACTTACAGTAGGCTATATTATTGTCTGTCACAAGTCCCTTTGACTCCTCAAAACTGGAAGACAGGGAATGGGAGAAACTGATTCCAACAAACACTCATGAAATGCCAATTTTGTCTTCGTCTTCCCTTTCCTACTGTGATCCACCCCTGAAAAACTAAATATTCCGAAGCTGAAAAACACTTATTTATTAATCAAACTTGGGACAAGGGTAGAAATCTGCTGCTCTGGTATAGAAAACACTGCAGGAATTGCTTCCCGACTAGAAGGTCCTCTTCATGGCTCCCTTTTGCTCAGTCCAGAGGGGGGGGGGGATGACTGATCTCCTAATCTGCAAAGTACCAAGCACTTGGCTTCCAGGGCCTGGGCTTTGTCGGCAGGCTCCAGTTCTCATTCTGTGCCTTTTTCCATTTGCAAGGAAAATTTGCTGACACAAAAACAAGGCTTTGGTTAGAAGATGAAGGGTTGCATTAGCATGGCCTTGTTAGCCTCCTCCATGCTCTTACTCAGCTGTAGGCCTGAAAACAGAACAGGAAAGCAATGAAAGGCGATGAAAGATGAAACAATCGGCAGAGGAAATGCCACTTGAGACCGTCGGGCCACTGATCGATTCTAGATGATCATCCACTTTATTTTGTTTTAGAAGGTCAATAAATCACTAATTTGGAAGATTCATGATGCTGTTTTAACAACAAATGAAAAGGCACTCTACCCTTACTTTGTTATCCGACTTTTCTTTTAGTGGCAGAGAGGATCCAACAACAGAAACCTGGCAGCTATGATTTGTGAACACCCTAACGAGTCTGTGTTGTCACAGAGAATCACATATGCCTTTTGTCCATACAGGAAATCTCTCTTAAGAAACCACTGTCTACTAGCAGAGAGAACATAAATCCTTACCATCCAACAGCCTTGGAATATGCATGCATGCATTTTTTTTTTTCAAAGGGTCCTTGGTTATGTGTGGGGAGATTTGCCCCTGGCCTAGCTTCACTCTCTCTCTTTGACGCAGTCTCTCTCTGACACAGTATTAACTGATTGGGGGAAACAGCTGGAGTTGCATAAAAAATTTTCTTCGTTTTGGAGAGGGGAGAAAGCGCAGGGTAAAGGGAGCAAAGAGCTGATGTGTGTCCATTCATGCTTCTTTTGGTGTGTGTGTGTCCTGCTTCTTTAGTTTGTCTATGTACAGAATAGTGTGTGCCTGCGAGTGTGTGGCTCTCTATTGTACTGAGCACATGTCTTTGTGTGTGTGTTTCTGCGTTTAAAAGGACCCGCTTAAACTTGCTTGGCCGTAACCCTATCTCTGCAGCGCATCCGTGGCTCCGGCGCTCTCAAGGGTGAATGGGGACCTTCACTAATTCAAGCATGAGCTCTCATTTTCCTCCCTTCCATCCGCTCCTTGCTTGGCTGCCAGATATAGGGGTTAAGGCTCATGCTTGCTGTCTAGACCACACCGACCACAGAGTGCTCCGCCACTTCTATTTAAGACTTTCACTTGTAGGACATTAATTAACTGAGCAGCAGACACTAATGGTGTCGGCAATGAACAATCGGCCTGTCATACCAAATAATGTCCCCCAGTCAAATAGTGTCCCCCTCTACGTCACAATGAGATTCGATAAACTATTAGCGTCTGTTGCTATATCAACGATGTGATGACCTAATGATCAGAATTTTTGTTCATTACAGCCTAAATGATCTCCTTTTCATCATCGCTATGCAAACAAAGCTGATTTCTGCAACAATTTCGCTATTTAACCTCTCTGGGCCAGGGAAATGCAGAGTGCCAAATTCAAATAAATGACTATAAAAATCTAACTTTCATTAAATCACACATGCAAGATAGCAAATTAAAGCTACACTTGTTGTGAATCCAGCCGACATGTCAGATTTCAAAAAGGCTTTTCAGTCGAAAGCAAACGATGCGATTATCTGAGGATAGCACCTCCGTAAACAAAGAGAGAAACCATTTTTCAACCCTGCAGGCGCGACACAAAACGCAGAACTAAAAATAATTCATGCCTTATATTTGACGAGAATCTTTTGTTGGCATTCCAATATGTCCCATAAACATCACAAATGGTCCTTTTGTTCGATTAATTCCGTCGATATATATCCAAAATGTCCATTTATTTGGCGCGTTTGATCTGAAGCATGCTCAACTGAAGCATGCTTTCTGGTCACGTGCCTCTAGCAGTACACTTCAAGGGACCCTCGTTCAAGATGGCCGTACTTCTTCATTACACAAAGGAATAACCTCAACCAATTTCTAAAGACTGTTGACATCCAGTGGAAGCGATAGGAACTGCAAGAAGGTCCCTTAGAAATCTGAATTCCCAATGAAAACCCATTGAAAAGAGAGGGACCTCAAAAAAGAGAATCTGAAAAATAGTGTTTTCTATTCAAATTTCTAATAATATGCATATCTTATCTTCTGGGGATGAGTAGCAGGCAGTTGAATTTGAGCATGCATTTTATCAGAATGTGAAAATACTGCACAGATTTAGTATAATCATTATAAAGTCCCTTTTTCAGGTCTTTCAAAGATATTTGAATTTAATGAATGAACTTCACAGATCTTCACAGATTGTAAAGGGTTTAAAACACTGTTTCCAATGCTTGTTCAATGAACCATAAACATGCACCTGTGGAACTGTCATTAAGACACTAACAGCTTACAGACAGTAGGCAATTAATGTCACAGTTATGAAAACTGAGGACACTAAAGAGGCCTTTCTACTGACTCTGCAAAAACACCAAAAGAAATATGCCCAAGGTTCCTGCTCATCTGCGTGAACGTGCCTTAGGCATGCTGCAAGGAGGCATGAGGACTGCAGATGTGGCCAGGGCAATAAATTGCAATATCCGTACTGTGAGATGCCTAAGACAGCGCTACAGGGAGACAGGACAGACAGCTGATCATCCTTGTAGTGGCAGACCACGTATAACACCTGCACAGGATCGGTAGATCCGAACATCACACCTGCGGGACAGGTACAGGATGGCAACAACAACTGCCCGAGTTACACCAGGAACCCACAATCCCGCCAACAGTGCGCAGACTGTCCGCAATAGGCTGAGAGAGGCTGGACTGAGGGCTTGTAGGCCTGTTGTAAGGCAGGTCCTCACCAGACATCATGGCAACATCGTCACTGACGTCACCGTCGCTGGGCCAGACAGGACTGGCAAAAAGAGCTCTTCACTGACAAGTCGCAGTTTCGTCTCACCGGGGGTGATGGTCGGAGTCGCGTTTATTGTTGATGGAATGGGCGCTACACCAAGGCCTGTACTCTGGAGCGGGATCGATTTGGAGGTGGAGAGTCTGTCGTGGTCTGGGGCGGTGTGTCACAGCATCATCGAACTGAGCTTGTCGTCATTGCAGGCAATCTCAACACTGTGCGTTACAGGGACGACATCCTCCTCCCTCCCTGGTACCTTTCCTGCAGGCTCATCCTGACCCTCCAGCATGACAATGCCACCAGCCATACCGCTCGTTCTGTGCCTGATTTCCTGCAAGACAGGAATGTCAGTGTTCTGCCATGGCCAGCGAAGAGCCTGGATCTCAATCCCATTGAGCATGTCTGGGACCGGTTGGATCGGAGGGTGAGGGCTAGGGCCATTCCCCTCAGAAATGTCTGGGAACTTGCAGGTGCCTTGGTGGAAGAGTGGGGCAACATCTCAAAGCAAGAACTGGCACATCTGGTGCAGTCCATGACAAGGAGATGCACTGCAGTACATAAATCAGCTGGTGGCCACACCAGATACTGACTGTTACTTTTGATTTGGACCCCCCCCTTTGTTCAGGGACACATTATTCCATTTGTGTTAGTCACATGTCTGTGGAACTTGTTCAGTTTATGTCTCAGTTGTTGAATTTTATGTTCATACTAATATTTACACGTTAAGTTTGCTGAAAATAAACGCAGTTGACAGTGAGAGGATGTTTCTTTTTTTGCTGAGTTTATTTCCATGATTTTAACAGTTCATCAATTAATTAGGCCTAGATTCATGTCATGCAGCCCTACATGATACAGCATTTGTGCAATCAGAACGGCGAAAGCACCATTGAAATCACAAGTTGTGTGTTGCCACCCTAGGATCATGTTTAGAACTGTTTGGAGCATATTTAGAACTTTTATTATTCAAAAACATATACCGCCATAATTAAATACATATTAATTACAAATATTGTAATAGAATATTTTTGACATATTGCCCAGCCCTAATAAGGAGTCAAGACAAAAGCTCAACAAATTAAATGCATGAGCAGATAGCACAATGGAGGCCATCTGAATGGGCTGAAATGAACAAGTTTGACAAAAGGCTGGGGATAATAAAAAAAAAGCACCCACTCAAAGCCTTTGCGCCCTCAAAGCTGCTGGATGAGGTCCGATTTGCCATGCTAAATTAAAACGCTCAAACCAATCAAACTCAAACCCGACCTTTGACTCGTCCCTGTGTTCCACCTCAAAAACTGAAATGTTCTCCATTCTTCTTCACTCATTAGCACGAGATCAGAACAAGACTAGAACTCAAACTTTGAAGGCCCTGTTAACCGTATAGAAGTGGGCCATATGAAGGAAGCTATTGAGTTGAGTTCATTCAATGAAATTAACTGAGAACATAAAGGGTAGTGCCAATGAAGAAGGTCAATATTCAATGCCACAATTCTAAGGCAAGATTCAAAGCTTGTACTACTAGGTGAATACCTAGCTAATAGGGATGGGCATTTGAAATAATTTCAATATTCAAATGATATAAAATTGATATTTTTCCAATATCTGGATAATAGAAATCCTAAATAAATTGACTCTTGTCCAAATCAGGACTCAAATGCTGAGGGCAGTGGTGCCAAAACAGCAGACAGGTTGCCCTTCTCCTGTAGTTTTTTGGCTAACAGCAAGAGTGTGTCACGCCCTGATCTGTTTCACCTGTCCTTGTGATTGTCTCCACCCCACTCCAGGTGTTGCCCATCTTCCCGTGCATTTATAACTGTGTTTTCTTACTGTCTGTGCCAGTTTGTCTTGTTTGTTCGAGTCAACCAACGGGTTGTGGTCTCTGCTCCTGCTTTTTCCCCCAGTCTCGTTTCCTCACGATTTTTACCTTTGCCTGTCCTGCTGACTGGGCCCACCTGCCTGACCACTCTGCCTGTCCCTGAGCCTGCCTGCTGAGCTGTACCTCTGCCCCCCTCTGGATTACTGACCTCTGCCTGCATCCTGTACCTTTGCCCCCATACTCTGGATTATCGACCCCTGCCTGCCTTGACAGGTCTTTGCCTGCCCATTGCTACAATAAACATTTTTACTTCGACAGTCTGCATCTGGGCCTTACCTTGGTTCTGATACAGTGAAAGAGAAGTCTGATGTTCACCATGATAGATATTTTTAATTGGAATCAGTTCTGTGGAATCTCAGTAAGGTGAAAGCCTGTAAACGCAATTTGAAGTGGGGGGAAAATAGCATAGGCTACTGTTGTCAGTGCTGGCTGGAGGGCTAAATGCACTATGATAGTAAAATGTATTTTCATGTAAAACACAACATGAAAGGGAAAATCTTTAAATAAAAAAATTAAGTAACAATTTCAAATGGCAGGGCCTATCCTATGTAACAAATAATTTAATTTAGACAAAGCTTTTTCATTGTTAAAGTAATAAAAAGTGAATTAATTGCCCAATCTAACAGGACTACCTAACAACCAAAAATATCAGGCTGTCTCAATAATATGTCCATGCCCCAGATTATGTCAAGCCTTTGGGCTAATTTCACAATAAGCCTGCTACCATTGTTAGGCGTAATTAATAGGACAGCAGCTATACTATTGGACAAATTCCCACATGACAGAACATTAATTTCCTCTGCTGTGATTTTAAACACTTCCTTCCTATGGAAGATAAAGGAAGAGCGGGGATGGCAATTAAATGTTGCTCAACCTTTGTAAGATTACCCTCCAGAAAAAGGCATCCAATAAGACGGAGGTTATTAGTAGAGAGCAGTGAGAGGAAAGACAATATGCTACAAATACTAATGTATCAAGAGCTGAACGGGTACATATGGGAAGTCTGATATTCCCTGGAACTAGGTAAGCATGTGTGGAACATGTCGACTTAATAACTCCCTCTACCTCACCTCGGTGTGTGCTTGAGGTTGCCAGGGAAATAACTACATGAATACCTCTGGCACAGAGTCACACATTATGAAACTGATCCTAAATGTGGTTGTAAAGACAAGGCAAAAAGAGGAAGAAAAAAATGCATCACTGCATTGTTTCTTTTGTAGACTGATGAGTGTGGAAATCTAAGCATGGTGAAGCCAATCCCAGTGAGAGCCATTGCTTTTCTACGCTCCATTTAGACTGCCTACTTCTGTTGCGGTAATATTAGACCAATGTGCCGTGGCCCTTTCATTTACTATTCAATTCAAAATGGCCACTAGTGGCACATTGACTATAGTAACCACCAAACAGTGTTTCATCTAGCTGGGCAAAACCTCTTCATAGCTCATTGCAATAGACAGGTTGGTTGTTAAGCAACAAAACCGATTTGTGCACAACTATGGGGCAAAACAGACGGGGTTGGCATAGATTGTCGACAACATGTAAGCTATGTTTAGTCTCAAATGTTTGTTGAAAACAAATACATTTGCACAATGAGCACTTTTTGTCTCAAATACATCGTTACAGTTGTTGGTTAGCTAGCTAGCAAATTTTAGCCATATTAGCATTGACATGAAATCAATCAAAACAATACATGGTATCAAGAACATTCTCCCCCATGGAGGTGCAAATGTCATTTTTTGTGACATTGTCAACTAACCCATCTATAGGGAAAGCAGGGGGGTGAAAGAGGCGGGCATGAGAACTAGGGGTGTGTCTCAAGTCTAAACAAGCTTCCTCCTGTTGTCTGTTTTCTCTACACTCCTTCTCTACATTGCATCTTATAACACTGGCAAGATAAAATATGTTAAAATCAGGGCAGATGAAGAGGATTCCAAGGAAAGAAATCCACGATGGGCTGTTAAGACACAGCATGGGAGTGAAGCCAGGGCTCCTATCTGATATGAGCCAATGCCACAGCCCTGACATGAGCCAATGCCACAGGAGAGGGAGGGGTGTCTGGGAGGACAGACTCAACTGGAGGACTGGTGTATCATATTTTGCTACAGTGACCTTCGTACGTACCTTATTAAAAGTTCAGAGTTGAAGGAAGTAATTGCTGTAATAACTGAACTAAGAATGACGAGCGTCATAATCAACATGGGGCTGGAGCATCACCCAGGTCAATATCCTTATTTAGGCACACTTGCATACAGTATATACACACCAAATACACAGACAGTTAAACGCATATACTCTCCATACTCTTTTGGGTAAAAGCGCCCTCCCCTTCCATTTTGCAGATCAGGCATTAACACAATATTACAATTAGGATGCTGATTAACACCTGCCTCAGCTCTTGGGGGGGCTGACAGGGGCTAATGGTAGAATGTATGGGAAAATATCAGCTACTCAGTATTCAGCCCCTGTTCTCATGGCCTTTCTCTAAGCAAGAGGTACAGAGACTACTAGTTACCATCATAACTGATCAAATAGCCTTGGTAACAAGCGAACATGGAGAGCTCGTGCCTGGCAGGTCAATTTTCAAATGTTGAACATCATTGTGGGAGTCAGGGGATTGGTAGTATCAATGGAGCACGTATACTGTATAAAGGCCACATACGCTTTAGTACATCTGATTTATGATATTTCACACATTGGCGGTCAAGGGAGTTAACTACCTGATATAGCAAATCATCAACATACTGTATATACTTAATGTTTCTTCTTTTTAATGCTATTGGCATCCCAAACTACCCTGTTCTGGGCCTACACAGTCTGCAGGTTATTTTTAAACCATCCCTACTTGTTATTAAATCAAAAGCTTGAGAGTCATAAAGCTATGACATTTCTCAGATGATTATTGATCAGTCTAAAATTCTACTGGAACGAATTGCATAAATCGCTGAAGTTGGAGACTTATCTCCCTCACCAACTTCAAACATCTGCCATCTGAGCAGCTAACCGATCGCTTCAGCTGTACATAGTCTATCAGTAAATAGCCCACCCAATTTACCTACCTCATCCCCATACTGTTTATATTTATTTACTTTTCTGCTCTTTTGCACACCAGTATCTCTACCTGTCCATGACCATCTGATCATTTATCACTCCAGTGTTAATCTGCAAAATTGTAATTATTCGCCTACCTCCTCATGCCTTTTGCACACAATGTATATAGACTCTTTTTTTTCTACTGTGTTATTGACTTAATTGTTTACTCCATGTGTAACTCTGTGTTGTCTGTTCAGACTGCTATGCTTTATCTTGGCCAGGTCGCAGTTGTAAATGAGAACTTGTTCTCAACTAGCCTACCTGGTTAAATAAAGGTGAAATTAAAAAATTAAAAAAACAAAAAAGGTGCAGCAAAGTAACCGAAGGGAAAGTCTTCATTAGTAATGCAATATCGATACAGCTACAAGGGTCATGGTTTCTTTGCACACTGATTGTAGCCAATAGGATCTGCAAACTTGCAAGGTCACACTCACTATCACTCACTCTTCATTTGTCTTTGCAACTCAACAATTACACTCCTGAGATCTTGCTTTCAGTCTGTTGTGCCGACTTCATAAAATGTCACGATGATTGCCCTGTGGCTCAGAAATTAAGGTCTGGGGAAAGATTGTTTTTTTTGTCAAGTGTTAGCGGTTCATGTTAAGTATCCCTATATTTCTGCTATTACGGTGCTATCAGTCTGTTATTAGTGCCCCTGCGCAGGAGTCTCGGAGATTAACCTGGCCTGAGTGGAGTGAAAATGGCAACCTTGTATTGTGCTAATACGGTTTCAGCAAACTGGAACCTTGTCGTTGTGTCATTTTGAGTTAACAGTTCATAGCTGTAACTTTGGAGCAACGTCATTTCCGGTCACGACTTGCAGACTTGTTTTCGATTTGCTGTGCGTTTTGTTGCCAACCTGTTTTGCTACCTGACAAATTTACGGTTTTTACTTTTTAATTACCGTTTATATTTTTGTTTTTTCCTCCTCAACTTTTTCACTCCGGACGCTTTATCTGGACACGGTTCGTCAGGACCTCCAACAGCCGAAGCTAAGTAGTAACATTAACATGATGCCTTCTAATTGCAGTCGCTGTACTCGCCTTACGGCGAGGATAGCTGTGCTACAAGCCCAGCTTCAGACGCAATCGCTAGGCAAGAGTAATTTCAGTGTAGGAAAGGATGAAACAGCGTCTGTGCCACCAGTAAGTACAGATAGTAGTATAAATCCCCTGGCACAGTCCCCGCAGCCGGACAACTTTCTCAGGGTTTCTGGAAGGAAATGCTGTAGGAACGCTCAACCGGTGTCGCTCATTCAGCCGACAGAAACTTTCAACCGGTTTTCCCCATTAAGCAGCGGGTCGGAGTCAGAGGCCGAGTCTTCTCTGGTCTCTACTCCTCCCGTTACGGGGTCTGAGACGCCGAAGCTTCCCACCATTAGCTCTGACAAATTGAAAACTCTAGTCACTGGCGACTCCATTACCCGCAGTATTAGACTTAAAACGAATCATCCAGCGATCATACACTGTTTACCGGGGGGCAGGGCTACCGACGTTAAGGCTAATCTGAAGATGGTGCTGGCTAAAGCTAAAACTGGCGAGTGTAGAGAGTATAGAGATATTGTTATCCACGTCGGCACCAACGATGTTAGGATGAAACAGTCAGAGATCACCAAGCGCAACATAGCTTCTGCGTGTAAATCAGCTAGAAAGATGTGTCGGCATCGAGTAATTGTCTCTGGCCCCCTCCCAATTAGGGGGAGTGATGAGCTCTACAGCAGAGTCTCACAACTCAATCGCTGGTTGAAAACTGTTTTCTGCCCCTCCCAAAAGATAGAATTTGTAGATAATTGGCCCTCTTTCTGGGACTCACCCACAAACAGGACCAAGCCTGACCTGCTGAGGAGTGACGGACTCCATCCTAGCTGGAGGGGTGCTCTCATTTTATCTACCAACATAGACAGGGCTCTAACTCCTCTAGCTCCACAATGAAATAGGGTGCAGGCCAGGCAGCAGGCTGTTAGCCAGCCTGCCAGCATAGTGGAGTCTGCCACTAGCACAGTCAGTGTAGTCAGCTCAGCTATCACCATTGAGACCGTGTCTGTGCCTCGACCTAGGTTGGGCAAAACTAAACATGGCGGTGTTCGCCTTAGCAATCTCACTAGGATAAAGACCACCTCCATTCCTGTCATTATTGAAAGAGATCAGGATACCTCACATCTCAAAATAGGGCTACTTAATGTTAGATCCCTTACTTCAAAGGCAATTATAGTCAATGAACTAATCACTGATCATAATCTTGATGTGATTGGCCTGACTGAAACATGGCTTAAGCCTGATGAATTTACTGTGTTAAATGAGGCCTCACCTCCTGGCTACACTAGTGACCATATCCCCCGTGCATCCCGCAAAGGCGGAGGTGTTGCTAACATTTACGATAGCAAATTTCAATTTACAAAAAAAAAAATGACGTTTTCGTCTTTTGAGCTTCTAGTCATGAAATCTATGCAGCCTACTCAATCACTTTTTATAGCTACTGTTTACAGGCCTCCTGGGCCATATACAGTGTTCCTCACTGAGTTCCCTGAATTCCTATCGGACCTTGTAGTCATAGCGGATAATATTCTAATCTTTGGTGACTTTTTAATATTCACATGGAAAAGTCCAAAGACCCACTCCAAAAGGCTTTCGGAGCCATCATCGACTCAGTGGGTTTTGTCCAACATGTCTCTGGACCCACTCACTGTCACAGTCATACGCTGGACCTAGTTTTGTCCCATGGAATAAATGTTGTGGATCTTAATGTTTTTCCTCATAATCCTGGACTATCGGACCACCATTTTATTACGTTTGCAATTGCAACAAATAATCTGCTCAGACCCCAACCAAGGATCATCAAAAGTCGTACTATAAATTCACAGACAGCACAAAGATTCCTTGATGTCCTTCCAGATTCCCTCTGTCTACCCAAGGACGCCAGACGACAAAAATCAGTTAACCACCTAACTGAGGAACTCAATTTAACCTTGCGCAATACCCTAGATGCAGTTGCACCCCTAAAAACAAAAAACATTTCTCATAAGAAACTAGCTCCCTGGTACACAGAAAATACCAGAGCTCTGAAGCAAGCTTCCAGAAAATTGGAACGGAAATGGCGCCACACCAAACTGGAAGTCTTCCGACTAGCTTGGAAAGACAGTACTGTGCAGTACCGAAGAGCCCTTACTGCTGCTCGATCATCCTATTTTTCTAACTTAATTGAGGAAAATGAGAACAATCCGAAATTCCTTTTTTGATACTGTCGCAAAGCTAACTAAAAAACAGCATTCCCCAAGAGAGGATGACTTTCACTTTAGCAGTGATAAATTCATGAACTTCTTTGAGGAAAAGATTATGATTATTAGAAAGCAAATTTCGGACTCCTCCTTAAATCTGCGTATTCCTTCAAAGCTCAGTTGTCCTGAGTCTGCACAACTCTGCCAGGACCTAGGATCAAGAGAGACGCTCAAGTGTTTTAGTACTATATCTCTTGACACAATGATGAAAATAATCATGGCCTCTAAACCTTCAAGCTGCATACTGGACCCTATTCCAACTAAACTACTGAAAGAGCTGCTTCCTGTGCTTGGCCCTCCTATGTTGAACATAATAAACGTCTCTCTATCCACCGGATGTGTACCAAACTCACTAAAAGTGGCAGTAATAAAGCCTCTCTTGAAAAAGCCAAACCTTGACCCAGAAAATATAAAAAACTATCGGCCTATATCGAATCTTCCATTCCTCTCAAAAATTTTAGAAAAGGCTGTTGCGCAACAACTCACTGCCTTCCTGAAGACAAACAATGTATACGAAATGCTTCAGTCTGGTTTTAGACCCCATCATAGCACTGAGACGGCACTTGTGAAGGTGGTAAATGACATTTTAATGGCATCGGACCGAGGCTCTGCATCTGTCCTCGTGCTCCTAGACCTTAGTGCTGCTTTTGATACCATCGATCACCACATTCTTTTGGAGAGATTGGAAACCCAAATTGGTCTACATGGACAAGTTCTGGCCTGGTTTAGATCTTATCTGTCGGAAAGATATCAGTTTGTCTCTGTGAATGGTTTGTCCTCTGACAAATCAACTGTAAATTTCGGTGTTCCTCAAGATTCCGTTTTAGGACCACTATTGTTTTCACTATATATTTTACCTCTTGGGGATGTTATTCGAAAACATAATGTTAACTTTCACTGCTATGCGGATGACACACAGCTGTACATTTCAATGAAACATGGTGAAGCCCCAAAATTGCCCTTGCTAGAAGAATGTGTTTCAGACATAAGGAAGTGGATGGCTGCAAACTTTCTACTTTTAAACTAGGACAAAACAGAGATGCTTGTTCTAGGTCCCAAGAAACAAAGAGATCTTCTGTTGAATCTGACAATTAATCTTAATGGTTGTACAGTCGTCTCAAATAAAACTGTGAAGGACCTCGGCGTTACTCTGGACCCTGATCTCTCTTTTGAAGAACATATCAAGACCATTTCAAGGACAGCTTTTTTCCATCTACGTAACATTGCAAAAATCAGAAACTTTCTGTCCAAAAATGATGCAGAATGCTGCGTCACCTGAGTGGGTTGATTCACTGATGTGGTCATCCTGTCTGGGTTGGCGCGCGCGCCCCCCCCCCCCCCCCCCTTGGGTTGTGCCGTGGCGGAGATCTTTGTGGGCTATACTCAGCCTTGTCTCAGGATGGTAAGTTGGTGGTTGAAGATATCCCTCTAGTGGTGTGGGGGCTGTGCTTTGGCAAAGTGGGTGGGGTTATATCCTTCCTGTTTGGCCCTGTCCGGGGGTGTCCTCGGATGGGGCCACAGTGTCTCCTGACCCCTCCTGTCTCAGCCTCCAGTATTTATGCTGCAGTAGTTTATGTGTCGGGGGGCTAGGGTCAGTTTGTTATATCTGGAGTACTTCTCCTGTCCTATTCGGTGTCCTGTGTGAATTTAAGTGTGCGTTCTCTAATTCTCTCTTTCTCTCTCTCGGAGGACCTGAGCCCTAGGACCATGCCCCAGGACTACCTGACATGATGAGTCCTTGCTGTCACCAGTCCACCTGGCCGTGCTGCTGCTCCAGTTTCTTTCAACTGTTCTGCCTTATTATTATTCGACCATGCTGGTCATTTATGAACATTTGAACATCTTGGCCATGTTCTGTTATAATCTCCACCCGGCACAGCCAGAAGAGGACTGGCCATCCCACATATGCTCTCTCTAATTCTCTCTTTCTTTCTCTCTCTCGGAGGACCTGAGCCCTAGGACCATGCCCCAGGAATACCTGACATGATGACTCCTTGCTGTCCCAGTCCACCTGACTGTGCTGCTGCTCCAGTTTCAACTGTTCTGCCTTATTATTATTCGACCATGCTGGTCATTTATGAACATTTGAACATCTTGACCATGTTCTGTTATAATCTCCACCCGGCACAGCCAGAAGAGGACTGGCCACCCCACATAGCCTGGTTCCTCTCTAGGTTTCTTCCTAGGTTTTGGCCTTTCTAGGGAGTTTTTCCTAGCCACTGTGCTTCTACACCTGCATTGCTTGCTGTTTGGGGTTTTAGGCTGGGTTTCTGTACAGCACTTTGAGATATCAGCTGATGTACGAAGGGCTATATAAATAAATTTGATTTGATTTGATAGCATTGCTAGTTCCTACACAGGGCCTTCTAATCAGGTTTGTTTGGGTGGAAGTTTCATCTTTCCATGGTGACATCACCATGCGGTAAATCTGCCAATAACAAGCTAGTTTTCAGTTCCCCCTCCCAATTCAGACCACTCCCAGACAGTCTTACCCAAATTCTTGCTTGAGAAACTATTTAGCAAAAAATGTTTTTTTTTATTTTATTTTAATGGAAAGGGGGCAGTATTCGGAATTTCGGATGACTATCGTGCCCAAAGTAAACTAAACCCAGAAGGTCTGAGTAACATTGCATTGGATAGAAAACCCTCAAGTTTACAAAAATGTTAAAATAATGTTTGTGAGTATAACAGAACTGATGTGGCAGGCGAAAACCCAAGGATTTTTTATTTATTATTATTTGTTTATTTTGTTATCCATTGAAAGCCTATTGACTATATATGGGTTTAGCGCCCAGATTGAAGTTTCTATGGCTTCCACTAGATGTCAACAGTCCTTAGACATGGTTTCAGGCTTGCTTTTTGAAAAACAACGAAGAATAAGACCTTTTGGTAAGTAGTCTATGGAATCATGCAGTACTGGTTTGCGTGCGTGACTGTGTGCGCGCTCTTCGTTCTTTTTCCTTTCTATTGAATACGCTATTGTCCGGTTGAAATATTATTGATTATTTAGATAATTGAAATCCTGATGATTAATCATAAACATCGTTTGACATGTTTTGACGAACTTTACCGGTACTATTAGGGTGTATTTGTCTGCATGTTTTGACCGCTATTTTATCGCTATTTCTGACTTTTGTAATTCCTTTACTTGGTTGTAAAATGTTTGTGCGCTTTTGTAAGCGGGGCGCTGTCCTCAGATAATCGCCGGAAAGCCTTTTTGAAATCTGACAAAGAGGCTGGATTAACAAGAAATTAATCTTTAAGACGATGTATAACACTTGTATTTTTTATGAACGTTTATTATGACTATTTCTGTATTTTGAATTTGGCACTGGATGTTGTCGAGGTGGGTCTCTAGCGGAAAGCCTGCGCCAGAAAGGTTAACATGTTAAGTAACATCCTTGCTTTATTATCATTCCAGTTCAGTGTATCGACTAAAAAGTCTGTTTTGCCAGTCTTTTAGGTGGAAAAACATGTGGGTCACATTTTTTTTAACACGCTCTTCGATTGCAAAGAGGGGGGACAATTATTATTATTTCCATGAAATAACTGGACGAAGATGTCCTATAATAGGCTCTTAAATGTATTTTTATTTCACCTTTATTTTACCAGGTAGGCCAGTTGAGAACAAGGTCTCATTTACCACTGCAACCTGGCCAAGATAAAGCAAAGCTGTGCGACACAAACAACAGAGTTACACATGGAATAATCAACCGTACAGTCAATAACACAATAGAAAAAAGGAGTCTATATACAGTGTGTGCAAACGGCTTTTGTGGAGTGATGGGTAACGATGCTTCAAGGGTGGCTGTTGTCGATGTGTTCCTGGTTCGAGCCCAGGTAGGAGCGAGGAGAGGTACACTGGCAATACTAAGGTGCCTATAAGAACATCCAATAGCGGCCCTTGCAGAGCAAGGGGAACAACTACTCCAAGTCTCAGAGCGAGTGACGTCACCAATTTAAACGCTATTAGTGCGCACCCCGCTAACTAGCTAGCCATTTCACATCGGTTACACCAGCCTAATCTCAGGAGGTGATAGGCTTGAAGTCATAAACAGCTCAAAGCTTGAAGCGTTGAAGAGCTGCTGGCGAACGCACAAAAGTGCTGTTTGAATGAATGCTTACGAGCCTGCTGCTGGCTACCACCGCTCAGTCAGACTGCTCTATCAAATCATAGACTTAATTCTAAAATAATAACACACAGAAATACGAGCCTTTGGTCAATGATATGGTCGAATCCGGAAACTATCATTTTGAAAACAAAACGTTTATTCTTTCAGTGAAATACGGAATCGTTCTGTTATTTATCTAACGGGTGGCATCCCTAAGTCAAAATATTGCTGTTACATTGTACAACCTTCAATGTTATGTCATAATTACATACAATTCTGGCAAATTAATTATAGTCTTTGTTAGGAATAAATGGACTTCACACAGTTCGCAACGAGCCAGGCGGCCCAAACTGCTGCATACCCTGACTGCTTGCACGGAACGCAAGAGAAGTGACACAATTTCCCTAATTATAAGAAATTGATGTTAGCAGGCAATATTAACTAAATATGCAGGTTTAAAAAATATATACTTGTGTATTGATTTTAAAGAAAGGCATTGATGTTTATGGTTAGGTTTGGTGCTATGACAGTGCTAAATCATCACCCGTTTGTCAAAGTAGGCTGTGATTCGATGAGAAATTAACAGGCACCGCATCGATTATATGCAATGCAGGACACGCTAGATAAACTAGTAATATCCACCATCCACTAGTGATTATGTTAAGATTGATTGTTTTTTATAAGATAAGTTTAATGCTAGCTAGCAACTTACCAGGGCTTCTTGCTGCCCTCGCGTAACAGGTAGTTAGCCTGCCATGCAGGCTCCTCGTGGAGTGCAATGTAAGGCAAGTGGTTAGAGCGTTGGATGAGTAACCGGAAGGTTGCAAAAACGAATCCCCAAGATGACAAGGTAAAAATCTGTCGTTCTGCCCCTGAACAAGGCAGTTAACCCACCGTTCCTAGGCCTTCATTGAAAAAAAGGATGTGTTAACTGACTTGTCTAGTTAAATAAAGGTGTTAAAAATATATATATATATATATATATATATATATATTTTTAAATACGGCCAAATCGGTGTCCAAAAATACAGATTTCCGATTGTTATGAAAACTTGAAATCGGCCCTAATTAAATCGGCCATTCCGATTAATCGGTCGACCTCTAGTGCAGAGATCTTGAAATGTGATGTTATGCAATTTACAGGCAGCAAAACATGTACAGTATACAGTGCCTTGCGAAAGTATTTGGCCCCCTTGAACTTTGCAACCTTTTGCCACATTTCAGGCTTCAAACATAAAGATATAAAACTGTATTTTTTTGTGAAGAATCAACAACAAGTGGGACACAATCATGAAGTGGAACGACATTTATTGGATATGTCAAACTTTTTTAACAAATCAAAAACTGAAATATTGGGCGTGCAAAATTATTCAGCCCCTTTACTTTCAGTGCAGCAAACTCTCTCCAGAAGTTCAGTGAGGATCTCTGAATGATCCAATGTTGACCTAAATGACTAATGATGATAAATACAATCCACCTGTGTGTAATCAAGTCTCCGTATAAATGCACCTGCACTGTGATAGTCTCAGAGGTCCGTTAAAAGCGCAGAGAGCATCATGAAGAACAAGGAACACACCAGGCAGGTCCGAGATACTGTTGTGAAGAAGTTTAAAGCCGGATTTGGATACAAAAAGATTTCCCAAGCTTTAAACATCCCAAGGAGCACTGTGCAAGCGATAATATTGAAATGGAAGGAGTATCAGACCACTGCAAATCTACCAAGACCTGGCCGTCCCTCTAAACTTTCAGCTCATACAAGGAGAAGACTGATCAGAGATGCAGCCAAGAGGCCCATGATCACTCTGGATGAACTGCAGAGATCTACAGCTGAGGTGGGAGACTCTGTCCATAGGACAACAATCAGTCGTATATTGCACAAATCTGGCCTTTATGGACGAGTGGCAAGAAGAAAGCCATTTCTTAAAGATATCCATAAAAAGTGTCGTTTAAAGTTTGCCACAAGCCACCTCGGAGACACACCAAACATGTGGAAGAAGGTGCTCTGGTCAGATGAAACCAAAATGGAACTTTTTGGCAACAATGCAAAACGTTATGTTTGGCGTAAAAGCAACACAGCTGAACACACCATCCCCATTGTCAAACATGGTGGTGGCAGCATCATGGTTTGGGCCTGCTTTTCTTCAGCAGGGACAGGGAAGATGGTTAAAATTGATGGGAAGATGGATGGAGCCAAATACAGGACATTCTGGAAGAAAACCTGATGGAGTCTGCAAAAGACCTGAGACTGGGACGGAGATTTGTCTTCCAACAAGACAATGATCCAAAACATAAAGCAAAATCTACAATGGAGTGGTTCAAAAATAAACATATCCAGGTGTTAGAATGGCCAAGTCAAAGTCCAGACCTGAATCCAATCGAGAATCTGTGGAAAGAACAGAAAACTGCTGTTCACAAATGCTCTCCATCCAACCTCACTGAGCACGAGCTGTTTTGCAAGGAAGAATGGGAAAAAAATTCAGTCTCTCGATGTGCACAACTGATAGAAACGTACCCCAAGCGACTTACAGCTGTAATCGCAGCAAAAGGTGGCGCTACAAAGTATTAACTTAAGGGGGCTGAATAATTTTGCACGCCCAATTTTTCAGTTTTTGATTTGTTAAAAATTTTTGAAATATCCAATAAATGTCGTTCCACTTTATGATTGTGTCCCACTTGTTGTTGATTCTTCACAAAAAAATACAGTTTTATATCTTTATGTTTGAAGCCTGAAATGTGGCAAAAGGTTGCAAAGTTCAAGGGGGCCGAATACTTTCGCAAGGCACTGTATGTAGGCTATACAAACACAAAACGTGTGTAATGTAAATTAAGCACACATGCTTGGTCATGATGTTTGCAAATAGGCTATACATGCATTCATCTCACAGCAGAGATTTGAGTGTGTGAGAACCCTGATAGGAAAATATTTCCGAGGATAAAAATATAAGATGACTTGTCCTGATGACCTGAACATTTTGATATCAGCGCATGCCAAGTCATCAATTTTAATGGTGGCTGGTAAGCCATTTGGTTCTGTAGAAATCCTAAAGGAACGATCATCATTTATCAGACACCCACTTCCCACACACTACAACAACAATACATTGTAAACAGCTTTAGAGATATGCAAGGCTGAGGCAAACATAGCATGTCCTAATTCTACCTTTTATTACCTTTCTTTTTCATCAACTTTATGGCGACAACACTAAATGGCTTGCCTTAGTTTTCTGCTTATATAATGTGACATTATAGAGCAAGTCAGTTTATTTAATTAGTTCAATTATATCTAACTTGAGGCTATGATACAGGCTCAAGCCACCTAAATATGGAATGACACTTAGACCTTATTACCGTAACAACATAGCTGCTTCAGAAATGGGTGGGAAATTGGCCATTTTCTCAAAGAATATTATTGCTTTGGGCAACATGCTTCCCTTATCGTCACTGATGGCTGTGGGCTATGCATACACACAAACGGATATAGGCCAACTGAAAACAGTGGGGGTCTGTAAGCTGGGTGGACCAATACCGCACTTGTGTTCGTTGAGCACGACGACCATGTTGATTCCATATTGTTGGCTGTGCTTAGAGGGAAGATCACAGGCCTACCTCTCCATAGGCTCGACTGATTATTCTCAAAGAGTAGCCCAGGCGCACTGTAGTCCCCTTGTTTCCAACAGGTGAGGATTTTACCGCCGTCCAGGAACTTTGATAACACAAACTTCAAAAGAAACTGGCGAGGTTAGGTGCCTAGGCTCTAGGGATTGTGGGTTAGGGGAAATTAAACATGCATTATCTATGGGGCTGCTTGATATTCAAGCACAGGTCCTCTTTTGACATTGAAAACAGACATACCAGTGAAACGTTATCAAATAATTCTGGTGGAAAATGAATGCATAATGAGTAAAGGGCTTCTGTCCCCAGCCCCAAAACTCACATTTTGTAAATTATCCATAATTCACCATGAGCTGGATTAGAATGCGTAACATTACACACATTGCATCAGGTGCATGCATGCTGGCCGGCACTAAATACACTCATACACAGGTCAACTGTGCTGATACATGCCCATTAAAATGTAATAGATACAAAACCATTTTTTATTCTGTTTTAGAAAATACAGAAAAACACACTGCATTAGTAGTCAAGGGATGTTTTCTGACCTGCTAGCCTGTGTACACTCCACCTATGTCTGAGAGAAAATAGAGAGGCTCTATTGGACATAAGGATGAGACGGCCAATCAAGGCTGACTCAAAGATCTCAGAGACGACCTAAGAGGAATGGCTTAATCACTCCGAGTGTCAGGTACAGAGCAGAGGGCCTAACTGAAAACTACTGCAGCCGCAACAAAGGTAGAGCCTTCAACATGAGGCGTCACAAATCACATTGGGGTGAAAAACCCAATATAAGGAGGCAGGCAAGTTAAAGAAGAAAAGCACTTAGGAATAAACTCCGACAACTGAGGGGTGGAATTGTATTTGCCGTTACTCACATTCAAAAACAACCTTGATGAGAGTGTATAACAGTATGTATAGTACCAGTCAAAAGTTTAGACACACCTACTCATTCAAGGGTTTTTCATTATTTTCACTACTATCTTCATTGTAGAATAGTATTGAAGACATCAAAACTACGAAATAACACACATGAAATTATGTAGTAACCAAAACAAGTGTTAAACAAATCAAAATATATTTTATATTTGAGAGTCTTCAAAGTAGCCACCCTTTGCCTCGATGACAGCTTTGCATACTCTTGGCATTCTCTCAACCAGCTTCACGAGGTGTGCCTTGTTAAAAAAGGTCATTTGTGGAATTTCTGTCCTTCTTATTGCATTTGAGCCAATCAGTTGTGTTGTGACAAGGTAGGGGTGGGATACAGAAGATGGTATTTTACCAAATGGGGCTAAGTCCATATTATGGCAAAAACATCTTAAATAAGCAAAGTGAAACGACAGACCATCATTACTTTAAGACATGAAGGTCAGCTAAAATTATCCAAGATGGCGTAGCAGTCAGACGTGTGTTTTAACTATACTTACACAGGACTAGACTTCCTCGTTTTTGTCCTTATATATTTAGTATATTTTAATCTCAATTTTCATCTACGGACTGAACATACTCTCCTGCAATCTGCCTCACCCAATGTGGTACGGATCTGCTATTTTTATACTTTAGAACCAGAACCCCCATCAGCAGCTAACAGCTACTAGCTAGTAGTCAGGTAGCCACTGCTAGCGGCCTTCACCGTCAACTCGGACACCAGCCAGCCTCAGCCCGGTCAATACCAGCCAGTCTGCACAGCGCGATATCAACCAAGAGCATATTGGACAGCTTTTCCTCTACCACATCTCCAGATTCCTACCTCAAGCGCTGAACCTTTACACCGGATCATCGCAGCTAGCTAGCTGCAACCCGAATGGCTACTCCTGGCTAATGTCTCTGTCCCGAAGCAAGCACCAGATAGCCTCGAGCTAGACCCTTTACTGCTGACGCGGAGCCCCCCCAATCCATCACAACTGGTCTGCCGACGTAATCGTCCTGTCCATTGAGATGACGCGAAGGCCCATCTGCTATCCCCGGCCCGCTAGCTGTCTGAATCGCCGTGTCTCCAGCTCGCTTAGAGTAGTAGAGACTACCGAATCGGCTCCCTAACTCACCTACTGCTACTCATTGGACCCTATGACCATTCGGCTACACATCCCTCTCCCTAATGTCAATATGCCTTGTCTATTGCTGTTTGGTTAGTGATGGTCTTATTTCACTGTAGAGCCCCCAGCCCTGCCCAATATGCCTTAGATAGCCCTTTTGTCACACCTCCCCACACATGCAGTGACCTCCGCTGGCTTAACTGATGCCTCTAGAAACAAAACCTCTCTCATCGTCACTCAATGCCTAAGTTTTCCTCCACTGTGCTCACATCCTAACACACCCTTGTCTGTACATTATGCCTTGAATCATTATTCCACGCCCAGAAATCTGTTCCTTTTACTCTCTGTTCCAAACGCACTAGACAACCAGTTTTTATAGCCTTTAGACGCACCCTTGTCCTACTCCTCCTCTGTTCCTCTGGTGATGAAGAGGTAAACCCAGGCCCTGCAGCCCCCAGCACCACTCCCATTCCCCAGGCACTCTCATTAGTTGACTTATGTAAAAGCCTTGGTTTTCATTAACATCAGAAGCCTCCTCCCAAAGTTTGTTTTATTCACTGCTCCTTCAACCCTGATGTCCTAGCCATGTCTGAATCCTGGCTTAGGAAGGCCAACAAAAATCCTTAAATTTCCATCCCCAACTACAACATTTTCCAACGAGTGGGAACTGCCAAAGGGGGCGGAGTTCTGTCATACTATCCAGGTCTGTGCCCTAACAATTCGACCTTCTACTTTTAAAAATCCACCTTTCCAGAAACAAGTCTCTCCCCGTTACCGCTTGTTATAGACCCCCTACCCCCAGCTGTGCCCTGGACACCATATGTGAATAGATTGAAGATAGATGAGGGCAGAGTACGTACTGCTAGGTGACCGAAACTGGGATACGCTTAACATTCCGGACATCCTGCAATCTAAGCAAGATGCCCTAAAATCTCACAAATTATCAAGGAACCTGCCAGACACAACCCTAAATCCGTAACCACAGGCACCCTCATAGATATCCTGACCAACTTGCCCTCCAAATACACCTCTGCTGTCTTCAACAAAGATCTCAGCGATCACTGCCTTATTGCTTGCATCCGTAATGGGTCTGCGGTCAAACGACAACCCCTCATCACTGTCAAATGCTCCCTAAAACACTTCAGCGAGCAGGCCTTTCTAATCGACCTGGCCAGGATATCCTGGACGGATATTGACCTCATCCCGTCAGTAGAGGATGCCTGGTTGCTCTTTGACTTCTTGGTAACAGGGGGGCAGTATTGAGTAGCTTGGATGAATAAGGTACCCAGAGTAAACTGTCAGCTACTCAGGCCCAGTTGCTAATATATGCATATTATTAGTAGATTTGGGTAGAAAACACTCTGAATTTTCTAAAACTGTTTGAATGATGTCTGTGAGTATAACAGAACTCATATGGCAGGCGAAAACCTGAGGCTTGTAGTTTTTCAAATCGGCCCCTATTGTAGATACAGTGGGATATTGGTTATGTTGCACTTCCTAAGGCTTCCACTAGATGTCAACAGTCTTTAGAACTTTGTTTGAGGCTTCTACTATGAATGGGGGAGCGAATGAGAGGGGATTGAGCCAGGTGTCTGGCAGAGTGCCACAGGCTCGTGACGAGCGGTCACGAGAGATTTATGATAAAAACATCCTAAAGATTGATTCTATACTTAGTTTGACATGTTTCTATGACCTGTTATATAAATTTTTGAACTTTTCGTCCAACATTCGGCTGGACCTGAACATGTGTTTGAATGTGTTTACCAAACGCCCTAACAAAAGAAGCTATTTGGACATAAATGATGAACTTTATCGAACAAATCAAACATTTATGGTGGAACTGGGATTTCTGGGAGTGCATTCTGATGAAGATCAAAGGTAAGTGAATATTTATAATGCTATTTCTGACTAATGTTGACTACCCAATATGGCAGATATCTTTTTGGCTGCTTTGTTGTCTGAACGCTGTACTCAGATTAATGTATGGTTTTCCGTAAAATTTTTTTTAAATCTGACAAAGGTTGCATTAAGGAGAAGTATCTCTCTAATTCCATGTATAACACTTGTATTTTCATCAACTTTTATGATGAGTATTTCTGTAAATTGATGTGGCTCTCTGCAAGATCACTGCATGTTTTAGAACGACTGAACGTAACATGCCACTGTAAAATTAGATTTTTTGATATAAATATGCACTTTATCGAACAAAACATACATGTATTGTGCAACATGAGGTCCTATGAGTGTCATTTGATGAATATCAAAGGTTAGTGATTAATTTTATCTCTATTTGTGCTTTTTGTGACTCCTCTCTTTGGCTGGAAAAATGGCTGTGTTTTTCTGTGACTTGGTGGTGACCTAACATAATCGTTTGTGGTGCTTTCGCTGTAAAGCCTTTTTGAAATCAGACACTGTGGCTGGATAAACGATAATTTTAATCTTTAAAATGGTGTAAAATACTTGTATGCTTGAGGAATTTTAAATATGAGATTTTTGTTTTGAATTTGGCACCCTGCACTTTCACTGGCTGTTGGCGGGGTGGAACGCCACCGTCCCACATATCCCAGAGGTTAAAAGTGCTTTCCTCACCATCTACAGAAGGATGCCCCATTCATAAAATGTAGAACTAAGAACAGATATAGCCCTTGGTTCACACCAGACTTGACTGCCCTTGAACAGCACAAAAACATGCTGTGGCGTTCTGCATAAGCATCGAATGGCCCCCGTAATCAGTCAGGAACCAATATACACAGTCAGTTAGGAAAGCTAAGACTTGCTATTCAAACAGAAACTTGCATCCTGTAGCACTAATTCCCCAAAAAGTTTTGGGACACTATAAAGGCCACGGAGAATAAGAGCACCTCCTCCCAGCTGCCCACTGCACTGAAGCTAGGAAACACTCACCACCGATAAATCTACGATAATTTCAATAAACATTTTAATACGGCCAGCCATGCTTTCCACCTGGCTACCCCTACCAACAGCTCCACACCCAAAGCAGCAACTTGCCGAAGCCCCCACACTCTCCTTCACCCAAACCCAGACCGCTGATTTTCTGAAAGCGCTGCAAAATCTGGAAATCTACAAATCAGTTGGGCTAGACAATCTGGACCCTCTCGCTCTAAAATCATCTACCAAAATTGTTGCAAACCCTATTACTAGTCTGTTCAACCTCCTTCGTATCGTCTGAGATACCCAAAGATTGGAAAGGTGCCGCGGTCATCCCCCTCTTCAGAGGGAGACACCCTAGACCCAAACTACTACAGACCTGTATTGATCCTGCCCTGCATTTCTAAAATCTTCGAAAGCCAAGTTAACTAACAGATCACTGACCATTTCAAATCCCACCGTACCTTCTCCACTATGCAATCTGGTTTCTGAGCTGGTCATAGGTGCACATCAGCCACGCTCAAGGTCTTAAACAATATCATAAACCTCATCGATAAAAGACAGCACTGTGCAGCCGTCTTCATCGACCTGGCCAAGGCTTTTGACTGTCAATCACAGCATTCTTAATAGCCTTTTGTCTCAAATGACTGCCTCGCCTGGTTCACCAACCGCTTCTCAGAGTTCAGTGTGTCAAATCGGAGGGCCTGTTGTCACTCATTCGGGAACAATTGCAACCAATATATATATTTACGCTCAGTGTGTCGTCTTGATCGCCGGTGAAAAGTTTGTTTCTTTTGTAGAATTGTCCGTCTCTCTCCCTCTCTGTCGTTGTTATAGTGGATACTTCAGAGTGACATGCATTCGTTTCGTTATAGAATGGATGTTTCGGCGGTTGTCGTTCTTCGCGTTCAATGATACCGAATTCCTGGCTGCAGACTAGTAATTAATATCAAAGACTTGTTTTTATTCTGTTGGTATCAATAGTCTAAGAGTTTAACAGCGTGGTATGGTTAAAAGATTCAGCAATGGTCTACAACATTTGTACTCTCCTAATGGAGAAAAACATGTTCTGCAAACTTTAGCCATCTCGTAATGAGGTAAGCTCGGTCTGCTGATCAAAAACCCGAGTGGGGGTTATATTCGTAAGGCAGAAAAGGGCTGTCCCAGGACGTCTGACCCTAACTGGGCTCAGGGGCGGTCCTCTGATTTAGTTAAATCCAATCCCCTTTTTGAGTATTACACCATTTTACAAACAGTATCATACTCACTCATTCATCTTATACAACAATAAAATGTAAACCTCATATGAGGCTATTATAGAAACAGCGTTATAGTAATGTGGCCACATCGTCTCCATCGAGCTTCCCCAAGTTGTAACAAACGGAACAGTTCGTAGCTGGATTCTTCACCGATCTTTTATACTTTCTCCGGAACATGAAATTTGTTCGTGCCTCAAGTTCTGTGAGGTGGAAGGAATTGCTTTGTTCTCTATGTAACTTCACTCTGTCTCTATACTGTGTGTCCATGAGGAGATCCTCAGGAATTTACGACGTCTCTGAGCACAGCAACATAGTTGAAGGAGGAAAGGGGGAGGCAGGGAGAGGGGGTTGGGGATTGCTATACCCAAAGAGGTCAAAGTCATGACAACAGTGTTTCCCATGCTTGTTCAATGAATCATAAACAATTAACGAACATGCACCTGTGGAACGGTCGTTAAGACACTAACAGCTTACAGACGGTAGGCAATTAAGGTCACAGTTATGAAAACTTAGGACACTAAAGAGTCCTTTCCACTGACTCTGAAAAACACCAAAAGAAAGATGCCCAGGGTCCCTGCTCATCTGTGTGAACGTGCCTTAGGCATGCTGCAAGGAGGCATGAGGACTGCAGATGTGGCCAGGGCAATCAATTGCAATGTCCGTACTGTGAGACGCCTAAGACAGTGCTACAGGAAGACAGGATGGACAGCTGTGGCAGACCACGTGTAACAATACCTGACAGGATCGGTACATCCAAACATCACACCTGCGGGACAGGATGGCAACAACAACTGCCTGAGTTACACCAGGAATGTACAATCTGTCCATCGCTCAGACTGTCCGCAATATGCTGAGAGAGGCTGGACTGAGGGCTTATAGGCCTGTTGTACGGCAGGTCCTCACCAGACATCACCGGCAACAACGTCACCTATTGGCACAAACCCACCGTCGCTGGACTAGACAGGACTGACAAAAAGTGCTCTTCACTGACAAGTCGCGGTTTTGTCTCTCCGGAGGGATCCTGCAAGAATGTCAGTGTTCTGCCATGGCCAGTGAAGAGCCCGTGTCTCAATCCCATTGAGCACGTCTGGGACCGGTTGGATCGGAGGGTGAGGGCTAGGGCCATTCCCTCCAGAAATGTCCAGGAACTTGCAGGTGCCTTGGTGGAAGAGTGGGGTAACATATCACAGCAAGAATTGGCAAATCTGGTGCAGTCCATGAGGAGGAAGAGATGTACTGTAGTACTTAATGAGGCTGGTGGCCACACCAGATACTGACTTACTTTTGACCCCCCTTTTGTTCAGTGTACACATTATTCCATTTCTGTTAGGTCACATGTCTGTGGAACTTGTTCAGTTTATGTCTCAGTTGTTGAATCTTATGTTCATACAAATATTTACAAGTTAAGTTGACAGTGAGAGGACGTTTCTTTTTTTTGCTGGGATTATATATAATAAACAAAGTTATGCAACACCCAATGCCCCTTTATGAAAACGTAATTGCCCCCCACTTTCAATAACCGGTTGTGCCACCTTTAGCTGCAATGACTGCAACCAAACGATTCTTGTAGTTGTTGATCCGTCGCTCACATCACTGTGGAGGAATTTTACCCCACTCTTCCATGCAGAACTGCTTTAACGGAATGTGGGTTTTCGAGCATGAACTGCTCGTTTCAGGTCCTGCTACAACATCTCAAATCGGGTTTAGGTCTGGACTTTGATTAATCCATTCCAAAAACATTACGTGTGTTGCTTTGTAGCCATTCTGATGTCGATTTGCGTGTGTGTTTTGGATCATTGTCTTGCTGCATGACCCAACAGCGCTTCAGCTCATGGACGGATGGCCTCACATTTTCCTGTAGAATTCTCTGATACAGAGCAGAATTCATGGTTGCTTCAATGATGGCAAGTTGTTCAGATCCTAAGGCAGCAAAGCATCCAAAACCCATCACATTGTCAACACTATGCTTGACCGTCGGTATGAAGTTTTTACTGTGAGATGCGGTGTTTGGTTTTTGCACAACATAACAGGACCCACGTCGTCCAAAAAGTTTGCCAAAATGCCCCTAGAAGAAACTGGGTCCTGTGCATTCATAGTAAGAACCCCATACCAACGGTCGAGCATGGTGGTGGTGGTATTGTGATGGTTTGAGGATGCTTTGCTGCCTCAGGATCTGGACGACTTGCCATCCATCACTGAAGGAACCATGCTTTCTGTTTTGTATCAGAACATTTTACTGGAGAATGTCAGGCCATCTGTAAGATGAAGCGCAGATGGGTCATGCAGGAGTTCTGCATGGAAGAGTGGGCCAAAATTCCTCCACAGTGATGTTAGAGATGTTAGTCATTGCAGCTTAATAAGTCAAAACCAGTTAGAGTGTAAAGGGTAAAATACTTTTTATCACAGGGTCATTGTATGTTGCATTGTTTATTAAATAAACTAAATAAGTATTGAATATTTGTGTTATTTGTTCACTCAGGTTCCCTCTAATATTAGGTTTTGGTTGAAGATATAACATGCAGTGTAAAAAAAAGAAAGAAAGGCGTCAAATACTTTTTAACAGCACTGTATATTAGCTCAAACTGGGCTGACCCAGGAGTGGGTCCCCTTTAGCATGCTCTGTGTGATAGGTTTAGAAAAGGTTATGATGTCTCTTCGTCCTGTATACAAACAACTCATAACATGGCCTAGGACTACACATTTTGGGACAGAATGTACTCTTAATGACCTTTCTCTTGACCTGGTGGAATGATAATTGTATATTTAATTTAAAAGTACTTATTCCTTTGTTGTTACAAAATTGACCAGACCTCATTACTGAGCAAGCAGACATTTTGGGAGCGGGAATACGAGAGCCTACTATTCATGTTCATTCTGCATGGCGCTCTCATACCATGTCCTGTCCTGTAATCTTCCCAAACTACAGCAATTTCCTCTTCTCTTGACCCAGAATGGGGGAGCCATCCTATCTGTGCCTTCTGTCTTGTTACCATGCAAGGGTAAATCCCTATGACCTTAAAAAAAAAAAAAAGCACATCCAGATGGCCACTGCATCTGTGCACGTGTCTGAAGCCCAAACATGTCTGGTCTGAGCATAGTAGGTGGTGAAGAGCAGCAGGCAGAAACCCCCATGATAAAGGGATTAGGAAATCCAGATTGAGCAGATTTGAGAACTTCTGCTCCCGCTTAAGAATCTCCGAAGCTACTAATGGTCTTAAAGTTGGACGCACTTAGCAATGGATATTATCAAGGAACTTGGAGGTCGAGCAAGAAGATCTGCCACTGAAAAACAGGGAGATAATTGCTAAGGCGGTTTTAGTAGACAAAGGGTTCTCTTAGGTTAAGGTGGTCGGACTGGAGCACAACCGAGATCGGTAAATATAGTTTGCCCATGATAATATCCTAGCAATGTCTAGCTACTGCATGTCATTATTTTTGTTTATTTTTTCTCTCCATCTTCCACAACTCACCGTTCCTATTCATCTCTGCTCTGAATAAAATCTGCGGCAAAGCATAAAAATAGGCCACTGAAGTCCTCTGGAAAACAGCAACCATAACACGTGTTTATATGCCATAAAGGGTTTTGCCCAATCCATAATATATTACCACATTCCATTATGGCTGGTGTTCATAATTCATTGGTTTGTTGCTTAAAGGGATACTTCCGGATTTTGGCAATGAAGCTCTTTATCTACAGATTAAGTCATGGATACCATTTTATGTCTCTGCATCCAGTATGAAGGATGTTAGAGGTAGTTTTGCAAGACAACACTAACTAGCATTAGCGCAACGATAAAGTCTATGATATCTACTAGCATGCTAGCAGTTAACATCGACTTCATCATTGCGCTATTGCTAGTTAGCAACTTCCTAGTTAGCAACTGCATTAAGAGACACACAAATGGTATCCACGAATTCATCGGACTCTGAAAAAGTAGATAAAGGGCTTCATTGCCAAAATCCCTTTAAGTATCTGAACACGGCTAGAAACAAAGACTTGCAAAACTAGTATTACTAAAATATTTTCATCTACATTCTGCATACTGGACATCTGTTTAGGATGTCCTGTGACATTTGTGACTAGTTTCAGGAAACTAGGCATATGTCACGCGTCACTACTTCACAGGAGAGGCATTTGAACGTAAAATGTTTTTCCGTAAAATGTTCGGATTGGTCTGCCATGTAGCACGCTTCTGTCTATAACAGGCCTGGGCAATTATTTTCCTAAGAGGGCCACATTAGAATATATGTTTGCCATCGCATGTCAGAATCATATTACAGGATTATACATGTGTATGACTGTGTTGACAGATATATCTACAGTAAATCACATCCAGATATGCTACTTATTTAACTTTAACATTCACAGAAACAAAACACATCTGTATTTTCATTATTAACCATGCAATGAACTACACGGAGGGAAAAGTACACTGCATTTAGCACCACGGAGATAATTCTTAATGGGTATACAAAAACACGAGAGAGAGCTCAACATTACACTTAAACTACTCAGTGTGAGGAGTGTAGTCTCTGACAGGCATTGACTAGAGCAGTGAAGTCAGATATAGGTTGACGTCGCTATGCACAGGATTGCTGAGAGTCTGTATAAATGTCTGTTTACATTCATATGTTGACCCAAACATCTTCTGAGCATGACTCCTAATCTTTGGAAAGTTCTGTTCATCGAGAGATGCATAGAACCTCGTCAGTGACATTGGAGAATTATTAAAAACAATCACTGCATCACATTGAAGATCGATAAGCTCAAGTTGCAGGTCAGTGGGAGCGTTATCCACATTGAAGGTGAAAGGAGAGGAAACCAACAGCATGTCATTTTCCAAGACTTTGAAATCCTCATAATGACAAAATCCAAAACAAACAAAAAACTCACTGTTCAAAGCACGCAGCAGCGATGTATACTTCTCCTGCTGGTCATCTGATAGGGAACAGGCTAGAAGTGTCAGAAGGTGGATGAGATTGTTGGCTTCTACTTGGTGGGTCAGGAGGAGTAATTTTCCCTTGAAGGCTTTGACATCTGATGTGCAAAAAAGCCCTTTCCTTGTAGTTTTGAATTCAGTTCATTCATGAGAGCCATCATGTCCACGGTGAAGGCAAAAATCAGCCAACCATTCTTTATCTTGCAGCTGAGGGAAATCCACATATTTTCCTTTCATTTGCAAGAACTCAGCAATCTCCGACTTCAGGTCACACACCCTTTTAGGCACCTTCCCCAAACTCAGCCATCTCACGTTTGAGTGGGAAGGGAGATCTGCATGACCCGACTCGGTCTCTTCCAACAGTGAGACAAACTGCCTGTGGAGACAAACTGCTTTGCTCTTATGAAGTTTACCACTTTAGTGACTGTATCCATAACATGGCTCATTTTCAGAACACATTTACAGCGCACCTCCTGATTAATAATGCAATGCTGGAAAATAATTTTCTGATCTGGGTTCAGCTCAACTACTTGATCTTGTATCCTTTTCAAAAGGCCAAACTTTTTTTCTGTCAAGTTTGGGCACCCATCAGTGGTCACACTGGATAACACTTATTAACCTCCAATAAATATTTACCTGTGGTTGTGCTCTTCATTGACTGGACTGAAGCAAGCTCCTCCGTAATTTCAAAGTCTGGGGTTATGCCTCATAAGAATATCAACAACTGTGCCGTGTTACGTGCATCACTGCTCTCATCCAGGGCCACGGAGAAATAGGTGAAATCCTTTACCTTGTCTTTCAAACTGTTGTTCCATATTCTCTGCGATGTCCTCAACACACCATATCACTTGTTTGTCTTGATAGGGAAACATTTTCAATCAGCTCTTTCTTGTCGGGGCAAAGTATTACTGCAGAGTCAATGATTTAAATGAATTTGCCCTCAGTGAACAGGTTGCTATGTTTAGCAATTTTGTGGGACAGTACATAGCTAGCTCTCGCAATTACGTAATTTCCTGAATACGGTTTTGTGAAAAGTCCTTGCTGCTTTTGCAACTGAGAAAGCAACTCTTTCAATGCACTTGCCCTCTGTTCAGAAGACAAATTCCTACATTTCTCTGCATGCTTTGTCTGGAAGTGTCGGGACAAGTTCCAGTCTTTCAAGACAGTGATGCTCTCTTTGCACACAGCTTTCCCTGATACCGCAATAAAGAATTACTTTGATGTCCACTCTTGCTGGAACAGCCTACATTCATTTTCTTTGAAAAACGAATTTAAGCAATTTCTAGCTAGCTACTATTTTGTAACTGTGACGTATTTGTCAACGTCTCAGTCAATGTCTGTCCTCGTGCAGTTATTTATACAAGTCTTCAAAATAAAATGTCCCACAAGCGGTGGGAGTTAAATCATTACAAAGGAGAATATTCATTGGGCTTTTAATTTGAATAACAAATACATTTTTCAAAACGCAAATTCTTTATGTGATCTGAGCATGATTCCGTGGGCCGTATTGAATCAGTTCTGGGGCCGCATACGTCCCCCGGGCCGGCCCTTGCCCAGGCCTGGACTAGAGAGATAGGACTTGTTGCTGTGACAATAAGTCCCTTGCACAGACATAAATCTGACATTACTCCAGTGTCAGCTGATGACAGAAACACTAAAATAGTGATACTCTCTTTAACTGCTGCTCATTCAGTAATCTGCTCTGAATGACAATATTACTGAATCTCAGGTTCAGGTATTCAAAGGAAAACAATGACTGAACAATCACAGCTCTCCATATAGCTACTCAACTACAGTGCATTCGGAAAGTATTCAGACCTTAATTTTTTCCACATTTTGTTTCATTACAACCTTATTCTAAAATTGATTAATCAAGAAAATGCTCATACAGAAGCAGCGCTGCTAGAGTGGCCGGTGATTTTAATGCAGGAAAACTGAAATACGTCTTATGCCTAATTTCTACCAGCATGTGAGCAATGCAACTAGAGGTGAAAAAATGTATAGTTCACCTTTACTCCATACACAGAAAGACATAAAGCTCTCCCTCACCATCCAGCTGACCATAAATGTATCCTCCTGATTCCTGCTCTAATTGGAAGTACAAGTGACATGCTCAAAAGGAAGTGGTCCAATGAAGTGGATGCTAAGCTACAGGACGGTCTATGTTCCGGGATTCATCCGATAGCATTGAGCAGTTCACCACATCAGTCACCAGATTCATTAATAAGAGCATTGACGACATCGTCTCCACAGTGATTGTACGTGCATATCCCAACCAGAAGCCATGGATTACAGGCAACATCCGCACTGAGCTAAAGGGGAGAGCTGCCGCTTTCAAGGAGCAGGACTCTAACCCGGAAGCTTATAAGAAATCCCGCTATGCCCTCTGACGAACCATCAAACAGGCAAAGCATCAATACAAGACTAAGATCAAATCCTACTACATGGGCTCTGACGCTCGTCGGATGTGGCAGGGCTTGCAAACTATCACGGAGTACAAAGAGAAACACAATACCTTGCTCTTGTTAAAGCTTTTAGAATGTACAGTGCCTTGCGAAAGTATTCGGCCCCCTTGAACTTTGCGACCTTTTGCCACATTTCAGGCTTCAAACATAAAGATATAAAACCGTATTTTTTTGTGAAGAATCAACAACAAGTGGGACACAATCATGAAGTGGAACGACATTTATTGGATATTTCAAACTTTTTTAACAAATCAAAAACTGAAAAATTGGGCGTGCAAAATTATTCAGCCCCTTTACTTTCAGTGCAGCAAACTCTCTCCAGAAGTTCAGTTAGGATCTCTGAATGATCCAATGTTGACCTAAATGACTAATGATGATAAATACAATCCACCTGTGTGTAATCAAGTCTTCGTATAAATGCACCTGCACTGTGATAGTCTCAGAGGTCCGTTAAAAGCGCAGAGAGCATCATGAAGAACAAGGAACACACCAGGCAGGTCCGAGATACTGTTGTGAAGAAGTTTAAAGCCGGATTTGGATACAAAAAGATTTCCCAAGCTTTAAACATCCCAAGGAGCACTGTGCAAGCGATAATATTGAAATGGAAGGAGTATCAGACCACTGCAAATCTACCAAGACCTGGCCGTCCCTCTAAACTTTCAGCTCATACAAGGAGAAGACTGATCAGAGATGCAGCCAAGAGGCCCATGATCAATCTGGATGAACTGCAGAGATCTACAGCTGAGGTGGGAGACTCTGTCCATAGGACAACAATCAGTCGTATATTGCACGAATCTGGCCTTTATGGAAGAGTGGCAAGAAGAAAGCCATTTCTTAAAGATATCCATAAAAAGTGTCATTTAAAGTTTGCCACAAGCCACCTGGGAGACACACCAAACATGTGGAAGAAGGTGCTCTGGTCAGATGAAACCAAAATTGAACTTTTTGGCAACAATGCAAAACGTTATGTTTGGCGTAAAAGCAACACAGCTCATCACCCTGAACACACCATCCCCACTGTCAAACATGGTGGTGGCAGCATCATGGTTTGGGCCTGCTTTTCTTCAGCAGGGACAGGGAAGATGGTTAAAATTGATGGGAAGATGGATGGAGCCAAATACAGGACCATTCTGGAAGAAAACCTGATGGAGTCTGCAAAAGACCTGAGACTGGGACGGAGATTTGTCTTCCAACAAGACAATGATCCAAAACATAAAGCAAAATCTACAATGGAATGGTTCAAAAATAAACATATCCAGGTGTTAGAATGGCCAAGTCAAAGTCCAGACCTGAATCCAATCGAGAATCTGTGGAAAGAACTGAAAACTGCTGTTCACAAATGCTCTCCATCCAACCTCACTGAGCTCGAGCTGTTTTGCAAGGAGGAATGGGAAAAAAATTCAGTCTCTCGATGTGCAAAACTGATAGAGACATACCCCAAGCGACTTACAGCTGTAATCGCAGCAAAAGGTGGCGCTACAAAGTATTAACTTAAGGGGGCTGAATAATTTTGCACGCCCAATTTTTCCGATTTTGATTTGTTAAAAAAGTTTGAAATATCCAATAAATGTCGTTCCACTTTATGATTGTGTCCCACTTGATGTTGATTCTTCACAAAGGTCGCAAAGTTCAAGGGGGCCGAATACTTTCGCAAGGCACTGTATGTTTTATTTATCGCCTGTTATCAAATGTTTAGAAAGGCAGTTGTTCATAGGTTCAGTAAATGTTTTTAGCAACAGCAAATGGTCCAATAATGTCCACTTGATTTTCATATGCACATCACGTGTGGCAGCTCTGATCAGCCAGCCACATTCAATACCAGCCCTCACTCACCAGCTTCTTTCTGTTCACTCTTCCTGCACATCAAATCATCCATCAATTTTTTTAAATATAATTTAGCCTTGATGGCGAGCGGGGATGGAGACCCTGATCGGTCTTCTGTTGTTACATTTGATAAATTGGAGAAGTGCGCAGAGCGAGCAAAGTAGATACCTTATATATAATTTCATCCCTGACAGGTAGGCTGTTATTTAATCATCTTAATGGAGGTGTTGTTATTTGTAACTGTAGGACAGGAAGAAAGCTAGCTAGCTAGGCTGCATGCACTATCTTAGCTAGCTACAGCATCTTAGCCAACTAGCTTCTCTCGGTTTGATGAAGTCAAGACGGGTACTAAAAAATCATATTGGATGATAAAAAAAAACCTAACTATGACAAGCTAGAAGTTAGTATTCTAGCACGAGACGGCTTGTTATGGTTGGTTACTGTGTCTCTCCTCCTCTCCTTGATGCAGTGTCAATCGCTCACAGTGCACACACCACAAGGCCCCTCTGCCTGCTCTCCCCCACACTGTATCAGCTCTGGTTAATAAAGTAGCTTACAAATTCACTTTTCTGCTGCTTCCCTCACTCGGATCAAAACATGTCTATACAGAACTGTTCGTTCTCGGGTCCGTTCTGAACGGTCTCTATATTGAAAAATCCCTGTCACAACAGACAATGCCAGGAACATTGTGAGTGATGTCACAGAAACTGGACTTCGGCCACAAATAGTGTGCTTTTAATTGTTGCATATTTGGTCAAATAAACAACTTGACTAGAGTAACTCATTTTCCCGCTGTACCGTAACTGTAACCGAACTAAGACCCCAAAACCGCAATATGTACCGAACCGTGACATCCCTTGTGGAGCAGGTCGAGAGCGTCAAGTTCCTCTGTGTCAAATCAAAATCTAATTTTACTTGTCACATGCGCCTAATACAACAGACCTTACCGTGAAATGCTTACTTACAAGCCCAAAAACGCAATTCAAGAAAGAGTTTCTTGAAAATATTTACTAAATAATAACGATGCTATATACAGGGTACAAAGTCAATGTGCGGGGTACAGGTTAGTCGAGGTCATTTGTACATGTAGGTCGGGGTAAAGTGACTATGAATAGATAAACAGCGAGTAGCAACAATGTAAAAACAAAAGGGGATGTGTCAATGTAAATAGTCCGGGTGACCATTTGATTAATTGTTCAACAGTCTTTTATGTTTTGGGGGTAGAAGCTATTATTAAGGAACCTTTTGGACCTAGACTTGGCACTCTGGTACCACTTGCTGTGCGGTAGCAGAAATAACAGTCTATGACTTGGGTAACTGGAGCCTTTGCCAATTTTTTGGGCATTCCTCTGACATCGCCTGGTATAGAGGTCCTGGATGACAGGAAGCTTGGCCCCAGTGATGTACTGGGCCGGACAAACTACCCTCTGTAGCGCTTTACGGGCGGATACTGAGGAGTTGCCATACTAGGTGGTGATGCAACCGGTCAGGATTTTATCGTGGTTCAAACTAGAGGTGGACCGATTAATCGGCATGGCCGATAACTTGATCGGCCCTAATTTTTCATAACAATTGGTAATCTGCCTTTTTGGACGCCGATTACATTGCTGACCAGCTGTTATGCGAGTGCAGCGTCAAAGGGACCTTGTGGCTGCAATGAGCCAAGGTAAGTTGCTAGCTAGCGTTAAACTTATATTATAAAAAACAAGAAATATTCAATCACTAGTTAACCTAGTAATATCATCAACCATGTGTAGTTAACTAGCTTGTCCTGCGTTGCATTTAATCAAAGCGGTGCCTGTTAATTTATCATCGAACCACAGCCTACTTCAACTTTGCCAAACGTGATAATTTAACAAAAGCGCATTTGTGAAAAAAAGCACAAACATCAATACACAGAAGCATATTTTTTTAAACCTTTAAACCTGCATATTTAGTTAAAAGATTCATGTTAGCAGGCAATATTAACTAGGGAAATTGTGTCACTTCTCTTGCGTTCAGTGCAAGCAGAGTCAGTGTATAATGCAGCAGTTTGGGCCGCCTGGCTCGTTGCGAACTGTTACTTCCTAACAAAGACCGTAATTAATTTTACATAATTATGACATAACATTGAAGGTTGTGCAAATATTTAGACTTAGGGATGTCATCCGTTAGATAAAATACGTAACGGTTCCGTATCTCACTGAAAGAATAAACATTTTGTTTTCGAAATGATAGTTTTCAGATTTTACCATAATAATGACCAAAGGCTCGTATTTCTGTGTGTTTATTATAATTAAGTCTATGATTTCACATTTGATAGAGCAGTCTGACTGAGCGGTGGTAGACAGCAGCAGGCTCGCAAGAATTCATTAAAACAGCACTTTCCTGCGTTTGCCAGCAGCTCTTAGCAATGCTTGAAGCACAGCTCTGTTCATGACTTCAAGCCTATCAACTCCCGAGATTAGGCTGGCAATACTAAAGTGCCTATTAGAACATCCAATAGTCAAAGGTATATGAAATACAAATGGTATAGAGAGAACTAGTCCTATAATTCCTATAATAACTACAACCTAAAACTCATGTTAAAAAGGAACCAACAGCTTTCATATGTTCTCATGTTCTGAGCAAGGAACTTAAACGTTAGCTTTTTTACATGGAACATTTGGCACTTTTACTTTCTTCTCCAACACTGTGTTTTTGCATTATTTCAACCAAATTGAACACGTTTCAATATTTATTTGAGACTAAATAGATTTTATTTATGTATTATATTAAGTTAAAATAGTAGGGTTCATTGTTCATTCAGTATTGTTGTAATTGTCATTATATATGTATGCGTGTTGAAAAATTATAAATCGGAATGGCCGATTAATTAGGGCTGATTTCAAGTTTTCATAACAATGGGAAATCGGTAATTTTGGATGCCGATTTTTTTACACCTTTATTTAACTAGGCAAGTCAGTTAACCTCTTGGATATAGGGGGCGCTATTTTAATTTTTGGATGAAAAACGTTCCCGTTTAAAACAAGATTTTGTCACGAAAAGATGCTCGACTATGCATATAATTGACAGCTTTGGAAAGAAGACACTCTGACGTTTCCAAAACTGCAAAGATATTGTCTGTGAGTGCCACAGAACTGATGTTACATGCGAAACCCAGATAAAAATCCAATCAGGAAGTGCCGCATTTTTTGAAACCGCCTCATGCCAATGACTGTGAATGAGCTTACGTTTTCCAGGCATTTCCATTGGAGAATGGCTGTAAGGGACCATATATAGCGAGTGGTCACATGGTGTCTCCCGGAGAAAATCTTGCGTAAAATACTGAGGTAGACATTTTTCCAATCGCTTCTTATGAGAAACCAATTGCCTCGACGGATATATTATCGAATACATATGTTAAAAACACCTTGAGGATGGATCCTAAACAACGTTTGCCGTGTTTCTGTCGATATTATGGAGCAAATTTTTTAAAAAGTTTGCCGTTATAGTTGAAGTATTTTTCGGTCGATTTCTCAGCCAAGCATGATGAACAAACGGGAGATTTTTCACCTACAAAAATTATATTTTTGGAAAAAAGGAACATTTGCTATCTAACTGGGAGTCCCTTGAGTGAAAGCATCTGAAGTTCTTCAAAGGTAAATTATTTAATTTGGTTGCTTTTCTTATTTTCGTGAAAATGTTGCCTGCTGCCAGCAGAGCCTAGCATAGCATTATGCCATGATAAACTTACACAAATGCTTGTCTAGTGTTGGCTGTAACGCATATTTTGAAAATCTGAGATGACAGTGTTGTTAACAAAAGGCTAAGCTTGTGTTTGAATATATTTATTTCATTTCATTTGCGATTTTCATGAATAGGAAAAGTTGCGTTATGGTAATGCACTTGAGGCTATGATTACGCTCCCGGATATGGGTTTGCTCGTCGCAAGAAGTTAAGAACACATTCTTACTTTCAATGACGGCCTAGGGACGGTGGGTTAATTGCCTTGTTCAGGGGCAGAACGGCAGATTTTTACCTTGTCAGCTCAGGGATTCAATCTTGCAACCTTACGGTTAACTAGTCCAACGCTCTAACTACCTGCCTCACGAGGAGCCCACCTGTTACGCGAATGCAGTAAGAAGCCAAGGTAAGTTGCTAGCTAGCATTAAACTTAATCAATCATAATAACTAGTTATAACTACACATAGTTGATGATATTACTAGTTTATCTAGCGTGTCCTGCGTTGCATATAATCGATGCAGTGCGCATTCGCGAAAAAGGACTGTCGTTGCTCCAACGTGTACCTAACCATAAACACCAATGCCTTTCTTAAAATCAAAACACAAGTATATATTTTTAAACCTGCATATTTAGCTAAAAGAAATCCAGGTTAGCAGGAAATATTAACCAAGTGAAATTGCATCACTTCTCTTGCGTTTATTGCAGGCAGAGTCAGGGTTTATGCAACAGTTTGGGCCGCCTGGCTCGTTGCGAATTCGTTGCGAATTACTTACCTACATTACTCATCTCATATGTATATACTGTACTCGATACCATCTACTACATCTTGCCTATGCCGTTCTGTACCATCACTCATTCATATCTTTATGTACATATTCTTTATCCCTTTACACTTGTGTGTATAAGGTAGTAGTTTTGGAATTGTTAGGTTAGCTTACTCATTGGTTATTACTGCATTGTCGGAACTAGAAGCACAAGCATTTCGCTACACTCGCATTAACATCTGCTAACCATGTGTATGTGACAAATACATTTGATTTGAACTAATTTACCAGAATTTTACGGAATTATGACATAACATTGAAGGTTGTGCAATGTAACAGGAAAATTTAGACTGATGGATGCCACCCGTTAGATAAAATACGGAACAGTTCCGGATTTCACTGAAAGAATAAACTTCTAGTTTTCGAGATGATAGTTTCCGGATTCGACCATATTAATGACCTAAGGCTTGCATTTCTGTGTGTTATTATGTTATAATTAAGTCTATGATTTGATAGAGCAGTCTGACTGAGCGATGGTAGGCACCAGCAGGCTCATAAGCATTCATTCAAACAGCACTTTTGTGTGTTTTGCCAGCAGCTCTGCTGTTTATGGCTTCGTGCCTATCAACACCCGAGATTAGGCTTGTGTGGTGTGAAATGGCTAGCTAGTTAGCGGGGTGCGCGCTAATAGCATTTCAAATGTCACCTGCTCTGAGACTTGGAGTAGTTGCTCCCCTTGCTCTGCATGGGTAACGCTGCTTCGAGGATGGCTGTTGTCGTTGTGTTCCTGGTTCGAGCCCAGGTAGGAGCGAGGAGAGGTACGGAAGCTATACTGTTATAGGCACTTTAGTATTGCCAGTGTAAGAACATCCAATAGTCAAAGGTATATGAAACACAAATGGTATAGAGAGAAATAGTCCTATAATAACTACAACCTAAAACTTCTTACCTGGGAATATTGAAGACTCCTGTCAAAAGGAACCACCAGCTTTCATATGTTCTCATGTTCTGAACAAGGAACTGAAACGTTAGCTTTCTTACATGGCACATATTGCACTTTTACTTTCTTCTCCAACACTTTTGCATTATTTAAACCAAATTGAACATGTTTCATTATTTATTTGAGGCTAAATAGATTTTATTGATGTATTATATTACGTTAAAATAAGAGTTCATTCAGTATTGTTGTAATTGTCATTATTACAAATACATATTAAAAATCTTCCGATTAATCGGTTTCGGCTTTGTTCGTCCTCCAATAATCAGTATCGGCGTTGAAAAATCACAATCGGTCGACCTCTAGTTCAAACACACCAAAACAGTCATGAAGAGGGCACGACAACACCACTTCCCTCTCAGAAGGCTTAAAAGATTTGGCCTGGGCCCTAAGATTCTAAAAAAGCTATAGAGCTGCACCATCAAGAGCATCTTGACTGGCTGCATCACCACTTAATATGTACCGCACGGCAAGAGGTACACCAATGCACTAAGTCTGGAACCAACAGGACCCTGAACAGCTTCTACCCCCAAGCCATAAAACTGCTAAATAGTTAGTCCAGGTAGTTATTTGGTTAACTATCTGCATTGACCCTTTTTGCACTAACTTTGACACATACACTGCCACTAAATGGTCACCCACTGTTCTCCTCTCGAAAAATACGATTTCTCCAGCTCTTGCACTTCAACAGGGACAAGGCATTATAAAATTAGGCTAAATAATATGAGGGCAGCTAAACCAACGAGTGTTTATTTTCTGGCACACAGAAACCCACAGAACAGAAATGCAACAGGGGAATGGAAACAAATTAGAATGCACTCAATGAATCAATATCAGAACGCGACTAAATGAAAAAAGCCTAAATAGGCTCACAAGGCACTTGAGCAATCTTTAAGGAATCGACTCAAACTACCGAAGACTGCATGCACAATTATATTTTTCTGTCTACAAGGAAACTTTGGCTTCAGCCACAAAAGAAACTGGGAACAAATCAAAACTGAACAATGTAAGCCATCAAAGGAAGGATTGTCATCCAAAGAGAGCCTAAAACGTCCAAGTCATTGAACTTCCGAAATCCTTCCAGCATGAGTTCACTCCAAAAGCATGTCTAGTCAATACGAACTGCACACTGACTGAGGTGAAAAAACCTGTAGCGAACCAAAGTTGGGCGTCTTGATCAAAGTGTCCAGAGGTTTATCCAGAAAATTGTCTATGACAGGGTGTTATATAACAAAGACGTCTAGTATTTTCTAATTGGAAATGTCTTTTGAAAATGCTTTAGTGCTGATTAAACTAAAATGCTGCTCTTACAGTTTTTAAACATACTGTGGAGCTAGACTATATACCCATGACTATGTGGTGTGAGGTTGCAGTGGTAGTTAACTTGGCTTCACACTGCTGAATTTCAATAAGAACTTATCATAATTCTTGCAACCAACCAAGACGGACCCTTTGCAGCAACTGTGGATGTTCTTGTTGAACAACCACTCATAGATAAATCGATGGAAAATAACTGCAAAACATTACACAAAAACCAAATCATGTGATAAGAGCACACACACACACCCGCTGAATAGATTAAGTGGTTATGGTCTCAGTAGATAGCACCTTCAGAGTAGAATTAGCACAAGAGGGCATTTTTGTCTCAATAAAAGAAAACCTTTACTCTGAAAAATGGCATGATTGCCCTCAAACATGAGACATGAGGATGTTGTATGGGTTTTAAAGTAGTGCTAATGGATCTTCATAAGCTACACTTAATGGGAGATATTTCTTGTGTAGGAGGCAATATGATGTATGGGGTAGCAGTTTCTTCCGCTGCAATGGCTTCACACAAGTCAGGTGGTAGGGATGGCTGAGGTGGGAAGGTGGAGGGATGGGATTGCAGGAGGGGGAATGTATCTCAGAATTCAATTCCACCGCTCATTAAATACCTGCTGAATAGATTAATTCGTTAACACGACGGTTCAAATTTCCTGCCAGCGTCAAGGTACATTCTGTTAATGTTAACTTGTAAATAGGTGATGTGTAAATTACTTTCATTTTTAGTGCAAGATAATTAGAATTTATGTTAAATGTTCAAAATAGCCATATACGCAACGCTATGGCACGGTGGTAGACGTGATGCAACCCTTAATGATATTAAAGATGGATTGATATCAATGAGATTTAATGTACGCCTAATGTTTACCAAAAACATCTTGGTCGTATTGTGCATATCAACCACTGGTTCAACAACTTGTTTATCATATATGCATAGTCACTTTAACTATACATTCATGTACATACTACCTCAATTGGCCCGACCAACCAGTGCTCCCGTACATTGGCTAACCGGTGTGGTGACGTTGTTTTAGTTAATGTGACGACTGTTGCTCATCGAATGATTAAAGTTTCTAATTGCGTGATTAACTGAATCAAGCAATTATTAACTCATTAACCTGGGGCACCATGGGAAAACAATTTTTTATTGAGTTTCTATTTCCCAAATGAACTCAAAGAATATTAGAATATCGATTTTACAACAGCCGCTAATTAACCAGTTACCTCTACCATCTCGTTCTGAACGTCGTATAGTCTGTGAATCTGCACGGACACGGGTCTCACCAATGTGTTCGTACCACACCAATCTTGGTTGAATATTTATTTACTAAAAAGCTAAAATGATGATAAAAGATACACATAAGGCTCTGTCGTAACCGGCCGCGACCGGGAGGTCCGTCGTAACCAGCCACGACCGGGAGGTCCGTGGGGCGACGCACAATTGGCCTAGCGTTGTCCGGGTTAGGGAGGGCTTGGTCGGATGTCCTTGTCTCATCGTGCACCAGTGACTCCTGTGGCGGGCCGGGCACAGTGCGCGCTAACCAAGGTTGCCAGGTGCACGGTGTAGCCTCCCAGGTGGCGCAGTGGTTAAGGGCGCTGTACTGCAGCGCCAGCTGTGCCATCAGAGTCCCTGGGTTCGCGCCCAGGCTCTGTCGTAACCGGCCGCGACCGGGAGGTCCGTGGGGCGACGCACAATTGGCCTAGCGTTGTCCGGGTTAGGGAGGGCTTGGTCGGATGTCCTTGTCTCATCGTGCACCAGTGACTCCTGTGGCGGGCCGGGCACAGTGCGCGCTAACCAAGGTTGCCAGGTGCACGGTGTAGCCTCCGACACATTGGTGCGGCTGGCTTCCGGGTTGGAGGCGCGCTGTGTTAAGAAGCAGTGCGGCTGGTTGGGTTGTGTATCGGAGGACGCATGACATTCAGCCTTCGTCTCTCCCGAGCCCGTATGGGAGTTGTAGCGATGAGACAAGATAGTAGCTTGGATTGGATACCACGAAATTGGGGAGAAAAAGGGGTAAAAATTCAACAAAAAAGAAAAAAAAAGATACACATAGACAAAACACATTATAGACTATACATGGAAGTGATGCCATCGTTTATTAAAAAAAATGTTTGTCTTTATAATGGTCGAAACAAACTGAAATCATAATATTACCTGTGTACACTGTACAATCACTTCGTGAGATAGAGCCTCAAATATCAAATGTACAAAAAAAGTACAAAAAAATAAGGTCACCTGCTCTTTCCATGACATGTTAATCTAGAAAGCCAGTTTCTAAAACTGTTTCAATCATGTCTGAGTATAACAGAACTTATGTAGCAGGCAAAACCCAGAGGACAAACCATTCAGATTTTTATTATTTTTTTGTCTATTCAATGAGTTTATTGGGAAACCAGATTTAAGGGACTTGTTTCAAACTGGATGTCACCAGTCTTTAGAAATTGGTTGAGGTTATTCCTTTGTGTAATGAAGAAGTTCGGCCATCTTGAATGAATGTCATTTGAAGTGTACTTCTTGAGAGAGGCGCATGACTCGGAAAGTAGCGTCAGTTTGTGGTCTTCCTGTATTGAACACAGCGTTTAAAAATACCTAAAAAACACAACGTTTAAAAATACCTAAAGTTTTATGACAAAAGTAGTTTGAAATGTTTTGAGCAAATATTTTTTGGGGCAAATTGGAAACTGTTTTTCTGAATCAAGCACGCCAAATAAACAGACATTTTAAATATATCGACGGAATTAATCGAACAAAAGGACCATTTGTGATGTTTATGGGACATATTGGAGTGCCAACAAAAGAAGCTCGTCAAAGGTAAGGCTTGATTTATATTTTATTTCTGCGTTTTGTGTCGTGCCTGCAGGTTGAAATATGCTACTGTATCTTTGTTTACGGTTGTGCTATCATCAGATAATAGCATCTCTTATGCTTTCGCCGAAAAGCCTTTTTGAAATCTGACATGTTGGCTCCATTCACAACGAGTGTAGCTTTAATTTGGTATTTTACATGTGTGACTTAATGAAAGTTGGATTTTTATAGTATTTTAATTTGAATTTGGCGCTCTGCATTTTCCCTGGCTATTGGCCAACTGGGATGCAAGCGTCCTGCCTATCCCAGAGAGGTTAAAGAAGGATTTTTAAGCCTTGAGACAATTTAGACATTTATTGTGTATGTGTGCCATTCAGAAGGTAAATGACCAAGACAAACTACACTGCTCAAAAAAATAAAGGTAACACTTAAACAACACAATGTAACTCCAAGTCAATCACACTTCTGTGAAATCAAACTATCCACTTAGGAAGCAACACTGATTGACAATACATTTCACATGCTGTTGTGCAAATGGAATAGACAACAGGTGGAAATTATAGGCAATTAGCAAGACACCGCCAATAAAGGAGTGGTTCTGCAGGGGGTGACCCCAGACCACTTCTCAGTTCCTATGCTTCCTGGCTGATGTTTTGGTCACTTTTGAATGCTGGCGGTGCTTTCACTCTAGTGGTAGCATGAGACGGAGTCTACAACCCACACAAGTGGCTCAGGTAGTGCAGCTCATCCAGGATGGCACATCATTGCGAGCTGTGGCAAGAAGGTTTGCTGTGTCTGTCAGCGTAGTGTCCAGAGCATGGAGGCGCTACCAGGAGACAGGCCAGTACATCAGGAGACGTGGAGGAGGCCGTAGGAGGGCAACAACCCAGCAGCAGGACAGCTACCTCCGCCTTTGTGCAAGGAGGAGCAGGAGGAGCACTGCCAGAGCACTGCAAAATGACCTCCAGCAGGCCACAAATGTGCATGTGTCTGCTCAAACGGTCAGAAACAGACTCCATGAGGGTGGTATGAGGGCCCGACGTCCACAGGTGGGGGTTGTGCTTACAGCCCAACACCGTGCAGGACGTTTGGCATTTGCCAGAGAACACCAAGATTGGCAAAATCGCCACTGGCGCCCTGTGCTCTTCACAGATGAAAGCAGGTTCACACTGAGCACATGTGACAGACGTGACAGAGTCTGGAGACACCGTGGAGAACGTTCTGCTGCCTGCAACATCCTCCAGCATGACCGGTTTGGCGGTGGGTCAGTCATGGTGTGGGGTGGCATTTCTGTGTTCGCCAGAGGTAGCCTGACTGCCATTAGGTACCGAGATGAGATCCTCAGACCCCTTGTGAGACCATATGCTGGTGCGGTTGGCCCTGGGTTCCTCCTAATGCACGACAATGCTAGACCTCATGTGGCTGGAGTGTGTCAGCAGTTCCTGCAAGAGGAAGGCATTGATGCAATGGACTGGCCCGCCCATTCCCCAGACCTGAATCCAATTGAGCACACCTGGGATATCATGTCTCGCTCCATCCACCAACGCCACGTTGCACCACAGACTGTCCAGGAGTTGGCGGATGCTTTAGTCCAGGTCTGGGAGGAGATCCCTCAGGAGACCATCCGCCACCCCGTCAGGAGCATGCCCAGGCATTGTAGGGAGGTCATACTGCTCATTTTGACTTGTTTTAAGGACATTACGTTGGATCAGCCTGTAGTGTGGTTTCCACTTTAATTTTGAGGTTGACTCCAAATCCAGACCTCCATGGGTTGATCAAATTATCAATGGAAATCAAATGTTCGGTGATTTTGTTGTCAGCACATTCAACTATGTAAAGAAAAAAATTGTTAATAAAAATATTTCATTCATTCAGATCTAGGATGTGTTATTTTAGTGTTCCCTTTAATTTTTTGAGCAGTGTATTTAAGTGCCTGTGAACGGGGTACGGTAGTAGGTGCCAGGCGCACTTGTTTGTGTCAAGAACTGCAACGCTGATGTGTTTTCCCACGCTCAACAGTTTCCCGTGTATCAAGAATGGTCCACCACCCAAATGACATCTGGCCAACTTAACAACCGTGGAAAGCATTGGAGTCAACATGGGCCAGCATCCTTGTGGAACGCTTTCGACACCTTGTAGAGTCCATGCCTCAACGAATTGAGGCTGTTCTGGGGGAAAAAAGGTAGGGTGCAACTCAATATTGGCAAGGTGTTCCTAATGTTTGGTATACTGTACACCAATCGTGGCAAATTGGTTTGTTTCAGTTATGTCTTTGGTAACATTCGCATGGGTAAACATTTTTTTAAATGAATGACTATTTGACAATAGAGCCTCCCACAATGTAGATGATGGCTGCAGGATATAGTTGCTGAAGAGCAACTGCAGAAACTTTCGGTCAACTGATCCTTATTTACATGATTTTTGTAAAATCATTACTTTTTAAGGAGGTGACCGATGATGCTCACCAACTTGACAAAATTGATCCGCTCGTGCCCATCGAGATGAGTACAATGTTAAACTCTGCTCTCACACAGTCACACGGAATATCTGTGCATGTGCACAGGTGCGCTTCACGCCGCTACAACGTGGTAGCTGCGGGACCAAAACAGCAGAGAGGTTTAGCCTCGTGCTTCAACACTCCTTGTTGTTGAGGAAATTGACCCACTTCTACTACTTACTTTGTGTATCCATGTCATTTCCCTGAGTCTACCTTTAAATTAAACTTATGACCTGACCCATCACCTCATGCATTACTGCCCACACTGGCAAAAAGATGTCATCCCCAAAAACTATACAACACATACAGTGGGGCAAAAAAGTATTTAGTCAGCCACCAATTGTGAGAGGCCTGTAATTTTCATCATATGTACACTTTAACTATGACAGACAAAATGAGAAGGAAAAAAATCCAGAAAATCACATTGTAGGATTTTTAATGAAATTATTTGCAAATTATTGTGGAAAATAAGTATTTGGTCACCTACAAACAAACAAGATTTCTGGCTCTCACAGACCTGTAACTTCTTCTTTAAGAGGCTCCTCTGTCCTCCAAACGTTACCTGTATTAATGGCACCTGTTTGAACTTGCTATCAGTATAAAAGACACCTGTCCACAACCTCAAACAGTCACACTCCAAACTCCACTATGGCCAAGACCAAAGAGCTGTCAAAGGACACCAGAAACAAAATTGTAGACCTACACCAGGCTGGGAAGACTGAATCTGCAATAGGTAAGCAGCTTGGTTTGAAGAAATCAACTGTGGGAGCAATTATTAGGAAATAGAAGGCATACAAGACCACTGATAATCTCCCTCGGTCTGGGGCTCCAAGCAAGATCTCACCCCGTGGGGTCAAAATGATCACAAGAACGGTGAGCAAAAATCCCAGAACCACACGGGGGGACCTAGTGAATGACCTGCAGAGAGCTGGGACCAAAGTAACAAAGCCTACCATCAGTAACACACTACGCCGCCAGGGACTCAAATCCTGCAGTGCCAGACGTGTCCCACTGCTTAAGCCAGTACATGTCCAGGCCCGTCTGAAGTTTGCCAGATGAAACGTGGCTGGGTCTTTCAGCATGACAATGATCCCAAACACACCGCCCGGGCAACGAAGGAGTGGCTTCACAAGAAGCATTTCAAGGTCCTGGAGTGGCCTAGCCAGTCTCCAGATCTCAACCCCATAGAAAATCTTTGGAGGGAGTTTAAAGTCCGTGTTGCCCAGCAACAGCCCCAAAACATCACTGCTCTAGAGGAGATCTGCATGGAGGAATGGGCCAAAATACCAGCAACAGTGTGTGAAAACCTTGTGAAGACTTACAGAGTTTCACCTCTGTCAACAAAGGGTATATAACAAAGTATTGAGATAACAAAAGTTTATTGACCAAATACTTATTTTCCACCATAATTTGCAAATAAATTCATTAAAAAAAAAAAATCTCATTTTGCCTGTCATCGTTGAAGTGTACCTATGATGAAAATTACAGGCCTCTCATCTTTTTAAGTGGGAGAACTTGCACAATTGGTGGCTGACTAAATACTTTTTTGCCCCACTGTATGTGTTTTATAGCCTGCCACTGTTAAAATAAAACACAATAGAAACGTTTTTAAAAACTTAACTAAATAAAAGTGGATCTGAAAATTAACTGAAACTAAAACTGAATTTCAATGAAAATATAAAATTGAATAGAAATAAAAACACTAAACTATAATATCAAAATGTTGGAAAACCTTAGACAGACAACTTTCATAAATTCAGCACACAAATCAGACCACTTCAGCTTAAATGCCTGTGTTGAATAAAGCTCTGTTTTCCTCTTTTAAATTTGAACAAAGAGGAGTTTTGAAAGAATTACAAAAAAATATTCTGATGCTAGTCGGCATACATTTTGGTAAAGAGGGTCTTTTGCTGATAGAAATTTAAGCAAGAAAAGCGCATTATTCGTTTAAACTCGGGTAATCATGTACATGATTGGTTTGAATAAGAGCTTTTGTCAAATGGCATTGACCTATATGAATTTTCAACCACTGGCAAGAATTTCAAAGTTGAATGAGGCACTATATTGTATAGCACATGGTGCCAATAAAACAAAGAGAAAGACTATCCATTCTTCCCATGAGAGAAAATGTTGAAAGGAATGTGGGTAGCACCGTCATAAATCAACCACCAAAGGCCTATGATTGATGACAGTGTCATGTATTTCACAAAGGCTGCATAAAAATGAAGAAAAATATGTTACATAATAGATTTAGTAAAAATAAGCTATGCCTACATTGAGCTTAACATCAGTAGTCAAGTTGATATCAGAGCAATATGAGCGCAGCGTTAAGTGGCCTTTTAAGAGCAACTCCATCTACGCAGCATGTTAGTATCCGCCATATTGCTTGAACCTGTCTTGTCCTTTCAGATGAGTGAGGAGTCGAGGTAATAGCACCTAAGAGGAGACACAGTCACATGGACATTGGATTCTCTGTCTATTAGCAAATCCCCGCTTGTGATAATGTATCAACTTCAACCTTTGCGTAAACACTATTCTATCCACTAGCCTATTGATGATTTCTACTTTTATCTGTATCAGGTCCTGAATCAATGTTTGCTGGCTCCAGTCTTAAATTGTTTATTACTTGTCATTATAAACCAAACCATCATCCAAGGCTTTCATTTTAATAAAGAGCTGAGAATTATTTTTTTTTACAAAAAGTAAATTACTTCAAAACCTTGGACTAAATGGTGAACTGAAGTTTCATAATGCAGTACAATTTAATTCTCAATTAATTATGTATGAATGCCATCAACACTGCTTTTTGAAAACAATTTTAAAAAGTTAACAGCTCCCTTCCGTGAGCATTTAGTTCAGTATGCCCAGAGCCATCATTGTTATAACACTTAAGTTGTTATTGTTGTGGCTGCTGCTGTTGCTGCTATTATTATTATTAATCAATATTGTAGGACAGAAGGCATCAGGAATAAGGCAGGAAATCTGTCTAAGTGTCCAAACTAAGTAAGAATTAAGAGGGATCTTGTCTCGCTCTGTCATTTCTGCAGGGCCAAGCGACCAATCAATAGGAAGGCAGTTTGCTAGTCTCCAGCCATAATCCTCAAAAATATTATTATGCGGATTAGTTTCTCCCTCACCCATTTCATTTTCAGTCTAGAAGGTATTAGTCTGACAGCCAAGTGGAGCCCATCCAATACTACACACTTCAAAGCAGCAGCAAACTGTCTAAGAAAAGCAACGTGGTTCAAACATTTCCTTTCATCTTTATTCTCAGGATAAAACATAGGCTAGGCCTAGGCTGTGCCTACTGCTGCCCCTGTTGATAGATTGCTAATAAAAGGTATTCACGCTAGAGTAGATGATAGTGTGTGTATATATTTATTTATTTTATTCTCTAACTCTACACAATGTTATTAGATAATAGTGCTATTTAGGGACAATACCTACTTCAAACGATTTACCACAAGGGAGGGCCTAGTGTGCATTTTCACACAAGACTTCCCTTGCATCACCCAGCTCTGAGAAAAAATTGGGGTTCTATTCAATCTGTAAAGCTGAACCATTACAGATTCCTCAACATTAATGTAAAAGGTAATTTCAGATTGAACTGACATATGTAGCATTTACCGTGATTGCAGTCTCTGCAAAAGCAGGAACATTCCCTTTAAAATTTCAATCATACTGTAAAGCTGAACTTTCGCAATGCGGATTGAATAGAGCCCTTAGACTGTATAATCCTGTAGCATCTGGCATTTGTGCAGACAAAACAGCCGAGAAGCTATCATCTGACAAGACACTGCAGCAATAGGTAGGAAACAAATGGACAGGAACTGAATACAATGATCACAAGGGATCCAATTCTGTGGGAGACAGTGAGGGTCTCGTCAGAGCCAAATTCACTGAAAAGTAACGAGCGTTATGCTAATGTCAGACAAGAGAATGCAGATCACTCAAGTCCAATAAGCCCAGTTGATAGATACCTGTACTGTATTTTAAAGGATGCATTTCCCTTACAATGATGAAGCAGTATGTGTTTGTTCAGGGGTATGCATGCATATTATTTATGCTTCCATACATGTTTTTAATTCATTGTTGGACCCAGCATTACATGGATGAATGCATGCAAAAGAAATTGCCCACTTATATAATTCAACAGCTCTTCTAGTCTGATTTAATGACAGCTTGCTATAACAAGTTTATTAGGGGCCTAACAACTCTGGGGGGAGATCTAGCCCTAATCAAAATATTTGTTTTGGTACAAATATTTTCAGAGCAGTGGGCTAGTCTTAGGACCGTTATTATGATGACATATTCTAAGTAGAATAATATTTGTTTCCTACAATGCAGTGGCATAATGTGCAGTAGTTTCAAAATGTCTGATTTTAATCCAGCATCCCTCATCAGGTATTGTGTTGGTAGCTTTACTTGTTCAATCAGTTGGCACCTCAGTAAAGACTTAGTATAATCAAAAAGACACAGAAGGCTAAGAGCACCATCGCCAGATGTGACCAAGCCCAGTCATCTGTTGACAGAGGGGTACAGCAGCAACCCACCTCCCCCCACAATAAAGCCATTGTTATTCATTACTTCTCAGGGCACCAGAGAAAAACAGAGCAGCAGCAAATATAAAGGTCAATTTTCACTAGGGATGCACAATTTATATCGGAATCAGCCAATATTAGCTAAAAATGCAAACAGTTTAACCCTGAGGTGCAAAACCGATGTCAAAGCTGGACGTGCATACCTATATAACATGTGATGACGACACGTAAAACTTTGCGCTACACATGCAACAGAGTAGAGGTCGACAGATTATGATTTTTCAACGCCAATACCGATTATTGGAGGACCAAAAACGCCGATACCGAGTATTGGAGGACCAAAAAAAGCTGAAACCGATTAATCAGACAATTTTTTTTAAAACATGTATTTGTAATAATGACAATTACAACAATACTGAATGAACAGTTATTTTAACTTAATATAATACATCAATAAAATCAATTTAGCCTCAAGTAAATAATGAAACATGTTCAATTTGGTTTAAATAATGCAAAAACAAAGTGTTGGAGAAGAAAGTAAAATTGCAATATGTGCTATGCAAGAAAGCTAACGTTTCAGTTCCTTGCTCAGAACATGAGAACATATGAAAGCTGGTGGTTCCTTTTAACATGAGTCTTCTAAAACTTCTTACCTGGGAATATTGGTTGTAGATATTATAGGAATTATTGTACTATTTCCCTCTATACCATTTGTATTTCATTAACCTTTGACTATTGGATGTTCTTATAGGCACTTTAGTATTGCTAGTGTAACAGTATAGCTTCCGTCCCTCTCCTCGCTCCTCCCTGGGCTCGAACCAGCAACACGACGACAATTAGCGCGTGCTAACTAGCTAGCCATTTCACTTCGGTTACACAAGCCTCATCTCGGGAGTTGATAGGCTTGAAGTCATAAACAGCACAATGCTTGACGCACAACGAAGAGCTGCTGGCAAAACGCACGAAAGTGCTGTTTGAATGAATGCTTACACGCCTGTTTCTGCCTACCACCGCTCAGTCAGATACCTAGATGCTTGTATGCTCAGTCAGATTATATGCAACGCAGGACACGCTAGATAATATCTAGTAATATCAACCATGTGTAGTTAACTAGTGATTATGATTGATTGTTTTTTATAAGATAAGTTTAATGCTAGCTAGCAACTTACCTTGGCTTACTGCATTCGCGTAACACTTCTTGTGGAGTGCAACGAGAGAGGCAGGTCGTTATTGCGTTAACTGTAAAGTTGCAAGATTGCATCCCCCGAGCTGACATGGTGAAAATCTGTCGTTCTTCCCCTGAACAAGGCAGTTAATTAACCCACTGTTCCTAGGCCGTCATTGAAAATAAGAATGTGTTCTTAACCGACTTGCCTAGTTAAAAAATTAAAATAAATGAAATTAATATAAAAATCGGCAAATCGGCGCCCAAAAATACAGATTTCCGATTGTTATGAAAACTTGAAATCGGCCCTAATTAAATCGGCCATTCCGATTAATCGATCGACCTCCACAACAGAGCATTCCTAACCTAGCCCACAATGTCTGCTGTGTGGATCGAGCAGTCAACAAGTCGAGCAGTCATTTGAAAGAGTAAGAACATTTCAGCGAGACAACTCAAAGAAGAAATCCATTAACGCCAAGATAATGGAATTCATTGCCTTTGACAATCAACCGTTCTCTGTCGTGGGTGATTTTCGCTTTCGCTACTTCAATGCAGACAAGAAACAGGGTTTATGTTACATAGACAGCTGGACAAGATGGAAATGGACACAGTGACAGTGCGCACGGAGGGTGAGAGGCAACGAACAGACAGAGCAGAAACTTCACTGCTTGACATGTATAAAATCCTGGTTGAGAATGAAACGACTGAACAACGAAAGAGCAAGTAAGTGAAATAAATACGTTTTGATTATGTTTTACTGGTAATGGGAACAAATGTAAATTCCAACAAAATAACTTTTTGGTCTGTGTGGTGCGTGTGTGTAACCTTTAATTTACCTAGGCAAGTGAGTTAATAGCAAATTCTTATTTACAATGACGGCCTACCCCGGCCAAACCCGGACGACGCTGGACCAATTGTGCGCCGCCCTAAGGGACTCCCAATCACTGCTGGATGTGATACAGCCTGGATTCGAACCAGGGACTGTAGTGGCCCCTCTTGCACAGATGCAGTACCTTAGACCACTGCGCCACTTATTGGGAGTTTTCCATTGGAATATGTGGATGAAGTCAACACTATCACCATCTACTGGTTTTAATGTCTATGAAATATTCAGCCTAGCAGTGTCAGTGTGCGTGCTTTGTCTGGATAAATGCTCCCCAAGCTGTGTGCACATCTTGTGGACAGCTATGTCATAGACTATACAGTAGGTGTTGGTACTTGGTAGCTTAATTAGGGTGAACCTGTTGATGATTACAGTAAACTAAACTCCCTATTGACTGAGTAGCCTGGCATATTATTTTGCATAATTGATAGAGTTTGCCCAACATTGTAAATCAACACGTTGTAGAAAAGAGATGGGTGCATCGAAAAACAAGTGTGTTTTGCATTTGGCAGAGTAAAACCGCATGCCAGGTTTTTCGGAGAAACGTTGATTCGTTTCCACAAGACTAGGCTATGATAATTCAATAAATAACTTTATTCACATTGCATTTTTAACAAACATGAATTACAGAACATATGACACAAATTGCAGAGATTCAATCGAGTTTAGCTAGCCACATCTGAATTGCCATATTTTCATTCATCATGAATTGTATTCCCAACGCATCTCTTGCTAGAGCTCGTGGCATGATACAGTATTTGCAATACTGAATCAGCTGACAATGTGTAATAGCCTATCCAGTTGACTAGTCTATAACAGCACACACTCATGTTATATTTTAAGCCACTGATTTGACTTTTAAAAGGTGTTTAGGAAGCAAGCAAAATCAAAACAGCACCACTAACAACTTATGTCTCCATCGGTGTACTGTACACCACTGACACCGTTCCCTGGGCATTCAACTGTAAGGTATAGCTTCAGAGTAGCCTACCTAGCAACATAGATACCTAGCTGTATCAACAGTCTGCCAGGTCACACATGCGACACACAAAGTGACTATTCAATCACGCCAGTAGGCCTATGGATCATAGTTTGAGCAAACTAAATCAAATGTCTAAATACATGTAATAAAGCTGAGCATTTTTTCGGTAAAGTGATGCAATGTAAATTAGCCTAAACTTCAGCATGGTAACGCGCTCAGAATAGCTCCCGCTACAAATATTCAGCATTCATTGTAGGCTACGGCGTTCAACAGAATCTGGACATTCGCAACACAAAAGTGTTCAGAACATCTGACTGGTTAATTATAACTAACCATATTAAACGTGCACACTGAAGTTGAATTTATGGTCTTTATACTTTGGAAAATCAAACTATTTTCATATCCAATTTCGCTCATTTAAACTCCCAGCTGCAGCGTTGTGAGTATTACAGTGTCAAAGGGCTCAAGACTAAGGGAAAACTAGCCAAAGTGATTTGTGTTGAGGGGTTAGTATGGAAGACAGAAACATCTGTAACGGCTATATGAGTGAAATTTAAATATTCAAAGAATGTAACAAATATTTGAGTCTTCTTTAGGCACATGGAATATCGTATTCCAACTTGAAGAACTGTTAGGCTACACTCAATGCTTAACTAATAAACTACTAAAATTATACGGGCACATCCAGAAAAAAGCTTGCTCTGAATGCAGACTCATTTTTGCCCACTCCTCCATGTCCATATAAAATCATTAAAAATATATAGGTTTGTTTAGTTTTTCGTCGAAATCCTACCTTTGTGAAGAGCTGCTGGAATCACGAACAAAAAGAGAAGAGTAGCGAGAGATCCGTTGCCTGTGATCGCCATGTTGTACACCTGCTTCAATCTGGCTGCGGGAGTAGTAGCTAGCTACTTCACCTAGCGACAACGCGAATCACTTTAATGATATGCATGGCGGGGAGGGAACAATTCAAATTCATTTTTTAAAAGATGGTTAAACAACTAAGAAAGGTTATACAAGTGTTACTGTGGGTTCTTATTGAATAATGCACAACTGAGGGAAAATCGTTTATTTTATTTTCAACCATTCCAGAACATTGAATCATTTTTGTGTGAAGGGTTCAAGGCAAAACATCCAGTGAATTTTCAAAACTTCCCTAATTATTTGTTTTGTGACAAACAGTGCTTAGATTACTCATAGATGGCTCGTCACATGAACTGGGAAGTATCATATAGGTGGCAGCTTTTTCATCCATATATTCCTTATGTGCTATCAAAGATGCTGTACATGACAATATGTTTTGCATCACTGGCATGTTCATTTGCGAAGAAAAATGACCTGCACACACATTCAAGTAACACCGATAAGTAAATAGGCTACATCCACTTTGGGCATCATGCAACTAAGATACAAAAACAAGCATACAGTCCGTACTGCATTTTCAATATAGAGAATCTTGTTGAACATCATTTTCACCGTTATATTTTATTTATTTAACACAATACAGCAAGATAGCGCAGTAGCCTATATGTCCACGCTACATTGATATAAGGAGGGCTCATTAGAATGACTGCTCTCTGACAAAAGTAGCTTACAGAGTGGTGCCTCTAGTGGTGGTACCAAGTTACATCTTTCTTTTTTTATCAGAATCTCTTGCAGGAAAAATGATGATCTTGAGGCTATAGCATAAATGACATGTACTGATTAGAAATGTCCCAGTGGGAAGGCCACAATGACATATTAACTGTCTTGAAAATATACCAATTCATAGTAAAACACAAGCAATCCCAAATGCAATCATCACTCTGAAATCGTAAGGATTCTTCTATGTCATGTCATACCAAAAAATGACCAGACCTCTCTGTTCTCCCTCAATATCAGATTGCAATGTACCTGCCGGGTCTTAACATTCCTTGTGATTTACAAAAGTTTGGGATTGGATTTTAAGGTTGAGTCGAAGAAAGCTCAGGAATGATCTTCACAGTGAATCAGGACCAGATGAATGGCATAATACCTTTCTGATTCGAGCTGTACCCTGCAGAGATTGACACACACTGAGAGTGGAACTAAAGTATTGCGGCTGTGTTTGATGTAGTCACTGTGTAGGCCTGTGTGTTGGAGGCCAGTTGAGGCCCAGTCTCATCCTGTGACGTTATCTAATTAAGGCCAGGCACCACAGGCTAAAATTAAATTTTTGCATCTGCTTATCAATTTAGAGATTGTTTGGTATTTTGGTCCATTAATATTGGTATTTGAAAATGTCAAAAAGTTTATAAAAATGTTATTTTTGTTAGTTTATCATATTACCGGCATCACTTAAACCACTTAAATGGACATACATCCATAATTTCGCTCAGTACATTGAATCACACACCATTTAAAATCCCATTTCATATAGCATGTTACAAACTGGACTATATGTAGTAACTTACTTTGAAGAGATGGTGATTGGGTCTAAATAGGTCTTTGGAAGTCTAAATTCATTGTATTTGCCTTTAACTGCACTTTCACGAGTCAGACTCTTCCCACACGCCAAATCCTTTTTCTCACCCTCAGAAACATCTACATACACCACATTTTATGTGGTTATCCTTAGACGTTTCTCCAGACTTAGATATAGGGAATTGTTTATATGTTGTCAAATGTTTATTTTACAAAAAAAGTATTATATTTGTGTCCACATTGAACTGGTAAAAGTTGATTGTGATATGGTTAAGGGGGAAAAATAATGCCATATTAGGGTGTGGTGCCTGGTCTTAATAACCACACACATACAGTGCCTTGCAAAAGTTTTCACCCCCTTGACATTTTTACTTTTTTTTTGCATTACAACCTGTAATTTAAATAGTTTGGGGGGGATTTCATGTAATGGACATACACAAAATAGTCCAAATTGGGGAAGTGAAAAAAATATATTGTTTTAAAAAAAATGTAAAAATTAAAAACAGAAAAGTGGTGCGTGCATATGTATTCACCCCCTTTGCTATGAAGCCCCTAAATAAGATCTGGTGCAACCAATTACCCTCAGAAGTCACATAATTAGTTAAATAAAGTCCACCTGTGTGCAATCTAAGTGTCACATGATCTCAGTATATATACACACACTAGTTCCGAAAGGCCCCATAGTCGGCAAAACCACTAAGCAAGGGGCACCACCAAGCAAGCAGCACCATGAAGACCAGGAGCTCTCCAAACAAGTCAGGGACAACGTTGTGGAGAAGTACAGATCAGGGTTGGGTTATAAAAAAATATCCGAAACTTTGAACATCCCACAGACCACCATTAAATCCATTATTCAAAAATGGAAAGAATATGGCACCACAAACATGCCAAGAGAGGGCCGCCCACCAAAACCCAGGCAAGGAGGGCATTAATCAGAGGCAACAAAGAGACCAAAGAACCCTGAAGGAGCTGCAAAGCTCCACAGCGGAGATTGGAGTATCTGTCCATAAGACCACTTTAAGCTGCACACTCCACAGAGCTGGGCTTTACGGAAGAGCGGCCAGAAAAAAAGCCATTGCTTAAAGCAATGGTAAAAAGTAAGCAAACACGTTTGTTGTTCACCAAAAGACATGTGGGAGACTCCCCGAGCGTATGGAAGCTGGTACTCTGGTCAGATGAGACAAAAATGTAGCTTTTTGTCCATCAAGGAAAACGCTATGTCTGGCACAAACCCAACACCTCTCATCACCCTGAGAACACTATCCCCACAGTGAAGCATGGGGGTGGCAGCATCATGCTGTGGGGATGTTTTTCATCAGCAGGGACTGGGAAACTGGTCAGAATTGAAAGAATGATGGATGGTGCTAAATACAGGGAAATTCTTGAGGGAAAACTGTTTGTCTTCCAGAGATTTGAGACTGGGACGGAGGTTCACCTTCCAGCAGGACAATGACCCTAAGCATACTGCTAAACCAACACTCGAGTGGTTTAAGGGGAAACATTTAAATGTCTTTGAATGGCCCAGTCAAAGCCCAGACCTCAATCCAATTGAGAATCTGTGGTATGACTTAAAGATTGCTGTATACCAGCGGAAACCATCCAACTTGAAGGAGCTTGAGCAGTTTTGCCTTGAAGAATGGGCAAAAATCCCAATGGCTAGATGTGCCAAGCTTATAGAGACATACACCAAGAGACTTGCAGCTGTAATTGCTGCAAAAGGTTGCTCTAGAAAGTATTGTCTTATTTCTTGCTTGTTTCACAATAAAAAATATTTGGTATCTTCAAAGTGGTAGGCATGTTGTGTAAATCAAATGATACAATGATACCCCCCCCCCAAAAAAAATGATATTTTAATTCCAGGTTGTAAGGCAACAAAATAGGAAAAATGCCAAGGGGGTTGAATAGTTTCGCAAGCCACTGTACAAATTGAACCTTTAGCTAGACAAGTCAATGCTTGGCTCTGCCCCCATCCTTGCATGTTCTGCCCACTATGGCACATTTTTCCCATTGCAAACAACAGTCTCTCGTTTTAAAGTTATTCATTTTTAACTAGGTAAGTCAAAACAAATTCTTATTTACAATGACGGCCTACTCTTGCCAAACGCGGACGATGCTGGGCCAATTGTGCGCCGCCCTATGGGACTCCCAATCACGGCCAGATGTGATACAGCCTGGAATCAAACAAATCAAATCAAATCAAAATCAAATCAAATTTATTTATATAGCCCTTCGTACATCAGCTGATATCTCAAAGTGCTGTACAGAAACCCAGCCTAAAACCCCAAACAGCAAGCAATGCAGGTGTAGAAGCACGGTGGCTAGGAAAAACTCCCTAGAAAGGCCAAAACCTAGGAAGAAACCTAGAGAGGAACCAGGCTATGTGGGGTGGCCAGTCCTCTTCTGGCTGTGCCGGGTGGAGATTATAACAAAACATGGTCAAGATGTTCAAATGTTCATAAATGACCAGCATGGTCGAATTATAATAAGGCAGAATAGTTGAAACTGGAGCAGCAGCACAGTCAGGTGGACTGGGGACAGCAAGGAGTCATCATGTCAGGTATTCCTGGGGCATGGTCCTATGGCTCAGGTCAGTTGAAACTGGAGCAGCAGCACAGCCAGGTGGACTGGGGACAGCAAGGAGTCATCATGTCAGGTAGTCCTGGGGCATGGTCCTAGGGCTCAGGTCCTCCAAGAGAGAGAAAGAGAGAAGGAGAGAATTAGAGAACGCACACTTAGATTCACACAGGACACCGAATAGGACAGGAGAAGTACTCCAGATATAACAAACTGACCCTAGCCCCCCGACACATAAACTACTGCAGCATAAATACTGGAGGCTGAGACAGGAGGGGTCAGGAGACACTGTGGCCCCATCCGAGGACACCCCCGGACAGGGCCAAACAGGAAGGATATAACCCCACCCACTTTGCCAAAGCACAGCCCCCACAACACTAGAGGGATATCTTCAACCACCAACTTACCATCCTGAGACAAGGCTGAGTATAGCCCACAAAGACCTCCGCCACGGCACAACCCAAGGGGGGGGTGGCGCCAAAACAAGTGACTGTAGTTACACCTCTTGCACTGAGATGCAGCACCTTAGACCGCTGCACCACTCGGGAGCCTAAGTTCAGAAGCTGAGGTACTTGTGCTCATCCGCTTGAAGTTTGCATGTTTAAAGTATAGCGACATGTTGCGTTGATGTGTTACTTTGTGTCACTTAAACTGGCTTTAAGCCCCCCCCCCCCAAAAAAATTATACAATAATCAACATATGAATGATAGTTCTGAACTCAAATGTTCAGCATAAAAGGTTAATTAAGCAATAAAGCACGTGGGGGTGTGGTATATGGACAATTTACCATGGCTAAGAGCTGTTCTTAGGCACGACACAACACGGCCATATACCACAAACCCCCGAGGTGCCTTATTGCTATTATAAACTGGTTACCAATGTAATTAGAGCAGTAGAAATAAATGTTGTCATACTCGTGATATATGGTCTGATATTCTACGGCTGTCAGACAATCAGCATTCAGGGCTGGAACCACCCAGTTATAATTTAAATTAAAGCATTGTTGGGGGACAATGGGAGGGTTAAATAATTAGTTATACATAAGTTATGCATCCACTGCTTAATTGGTTAGTGCTGATACTAATGACCAAATTGTTAATTGCATGGTATAACAGGAAATAACTGGTCCGAGAGAAAAGTAGTTGGGATAGTGCAGATATTTTTAAAGATTTAAAAGGTAATACTGATAAGCGTTGTTTATGGTTTTAAATCAATGTATGCAATTAGTTCCACATTAAGAAAGACCCTTCTTATCTAGGCTAATGAATGCCCAAAAGCTACATAACCTCCAATTATTTTGGGGGTGAACATTTATTTTATTACACAGCCTCCCATTATGGCAGACACAAGAGCCTAGAAAGAATGGAACAACGGGTCTGTCTGGCCATGACATGTGACAGATAGCTTTGAGAGGAATGTGAATGAGAACTTTTTAGTTTGATTTATATTTGTAATTACACCCATTCAGAACTCTAATCAGAGATTAGGCCAATCAACCATTATTTTTTGGAAGCGCATGATTTTCAAGTTTTATATTTCCTTGCCTAAATTTGAAGGTTACAGAAAAAGTCCTCATCATTGCAGACATGAGGATGTCTTGCCATATTTGGGATAGGTTTGCACCTGTTATTTCAAACTCATAGGGTCTCTATTGACACATTACCTAAATATATGAATCATGCTCTTGTCTTTGTTGTCCCTTCTTTTTGACATTTACAGTGCCTTCTGAAATTATTAACAACTCTTTGCTTTTTCCACATTTTGTTGTGTTTCAGCCTGAATTTAAAATGGATTACTGATTCACATACAATACCCAGTAAGGTCAAAGTGGAATTTTGTTTCTAGAAACTAATTAAAAAAAACATTTAAACTGAAATGTCTTGAGTTAATAAGTGTTCAACCCCTTTGTTATGGCAAGCCTAAATAAGTTCAGGACTACATTTTTTTTAAACAAATCGCATAATAAGCTGCATGGACTCATTTGGTGTTCAATAATAGTGTTTAACATAATTTTTGAATAACGACCCCATCTGTAAGCCACACATACAGATAATTGTAAGTTCCCTCAATCGAGTAGAGCATTTCAAGCACAGATTCAACCACAAAGACCAAGGAAGTTCACATTGCCTCGCAAAGAATGGCACCGATTGTTGTAAAAAAAATCCTTTCAGCTTGGTGAAGTTATTAATTAGGCTTTGGATGGTGTATCAATACACCCAGTCACTAAAAAGATACAGGCATCCTTCCTAACTCAGTTGCCAGAAAGGAAGGAAACTGCTCAGAGATGTCACCATGAGACCTATACCATGAGGCCTAGAGTTTAATGGTTGTAATATGACTACATTGTAGATACTCCACAACACTAACACAAATTACAGAGTGATAAGAAGGAAGCCTGTACAGAAATACAAATATTCCAAAAAAGGAAAAGACAGAAGAAAACAGCAACCAACAATGCAAAAAAATAACAAAACAAAATAATACATTTAAAACAAAGGACATCAAGGACAACTAAAATCATAACAGCAATGCCAACTGTATATGTTTTTGTGCATGTCTGGCACTATTACATGCATGTGTGTGTTCTTGTATGTGTTTATTTGAATGAGAGTGTGTGTATATGCATGGGTACAAACACCTGCATGGCATCAGCCTCCGGCAAACCGGCATTAGTTGTAAAAACACTGCCCCTTAGTATCATTCAAATGTACTTTTTATTATGTTTTATTTTGACTTTTTTTTATTTTATTAATTTTTAAAACTTGTATCTTTGACCGTCATTCTATCTCCCACACAGCAACTCCACTCCCACCTCTCTCCAATTCCACATCCCAACCCTCAGCTTCCCTCAGCCCATCCCATCTATCTCTGCTGGCCACCCACTTCGGGTTTCTACGCAACACATATCTTTCTTTTCTTCTTTTTTTTTAACTCTGTTTATTAAGTTTTGAACATACACACACACAGACAAGACAAAGCAATATAAATAATATACTCAACTAGAAAAAAATACAAATAAAACTACAAATAAAAAAATAGCTTTAAAGATACCATACTTTAGACAAGTTAAACACACCAGGCAGAAGGCTAAAGAGGTTAAAGGGCAATCTATAGTACAGGGACAGAGCAAGCACCTCACCATTGTTCCTGTAAACAGTCAAGGGATAAAGGTGGAGAAATGCAACCACTCACAGAGAGTCATGGCCACAGACCGACCATCCACTGGACAAAAAAAAAGTTTACAAAGCTTTAAAAAAATATATATATATATTATTCATGTAGGCGTGAACAAAATGTAAAAATAACTGGGAAAAACAAGCTCACACTTCAGTCTCTGCCTGGGCAAGATGAACAAGGCATCTGCGGACCACAATCAATAAGCACATGGACCTTAATGCCCCCCCCCAGCAAAAACACAGAGAGAAACTCCTCCAACCCTTAAGTCACAGACTTATTTTAGTATTAATTGGAATGCCATCAGAGGATGGACGGTTTAAAATAAGACCGGAATGGAGCCCAAGCCTCATCAAACAGTTTGGGGTTCCCACGTGAATTGAATTAAATTTTTTCTAGTTTCAGAGAGCACAACACATCCCTCACCCAATATTTATAAGATGGGGGAGCTGCCATCTTCCAGTTCTGTAGTATTAGCCGTCTAGCTAAAAGAGTTGTATAAGCAACAGTGTCCGACTGGATTCTTGATAGGGGGGTACCCATGGGCAGAACTCCAAAAAGGGCTGTAAGGGGAGACGGATCTATGACAGTGTCATATATAATCAGAGAAACATTTAAATATTAATTCCCAGAAACCTGACAGTTTATGACAGCCCCAAAACATATGCAACAGTGTGGCTGGTTCCGCCTTACATCTGACACAGGTAGGATCAAAATCAGAGAATATTCTTCCAAGTTTGGCCCCCGACCAGTGGATACGGTGAACCACCTTGAATTGAATGAGGCTGTGTCTAGTGCTAAAAGAGGACGAGTGCACCCTGTGCAGCACAGATTCCCAGGCGTCTTCCCCAAGTTCCTCCCCCAAATCCTTTTCCTATCGAGTCTTTAAAGGCACCAAAGAAGGGTTCTGTAAGTCATGAATGATTGCATATACATCTGAAATTGCGCCCCTAGGAAGCTTGTTCAGCTCCAAAATGTTCTCTATAGCTGTATTCGCAGGCCTATTGGGAAATCCAGGTGTGTTAGCCCTGACAAAGTTTCTAGTCTGGAGATAGCGGAAAAAGTGGGATTGGGGGAGATTGAACTTTTCCTGCAGCTGAGAAAAAGAGGCAAATGTATCATCAAAGAATAATTGGGCTAGCGAGGAAAGGCCTAGTGAGTGCCAAATGCCAAAAGCCCCATCATTCAAAGATGGAGGAAATAAAATGTTCTGATTGATTGGGCCTGATAGAGAAAAGCCTTGGAGGCTAAAGGCTAAACGGAACTGATTCCAAATTTTAAGAGACTGCTTTACAATTGGGTTGGCACACCTTTTGCCTAGGGACACTGGGAGAGACGAGCACAGCACAGAGGAAAGTGCTGCAGGTTTACACGATTCAGACTCCATCTGGACCCAGAGTGGTCTAGGGCCAGTAGGATCAGTCTGCAGCCAGTACAGAACGGCTCTGAAATGTGCAGCCCAGTAGTATGTCTGAAAATTTGGTAGAGCTAAACCCCCCAATGACCTAGGCTTCTGTAAATGTTTTCTACCAATCCGTGGTACCTTGCCATCCCAAATAAAATGCATGAATGTTTGATCCAGGTGAAATAAAAAAAGATTTTGGAATAAAAATGGGTAAACATTGAAATAAATATAAAAACTTGGGCAACACATTCATTTTAATGACATTAATCCTTCCGATAAGAGAAAGCGGTAGCAAATTCCAAAAAGTAAAAGATTGTTTCAATCTGTCTGCTAGAGCAACAAAGTTTTCCTGAAACAAATTTGCATATTTCCTTGTCACTTTTACTCCCAAGTAAATTAATTTATCCCGGACAATCCTAAACTGAGAACTTGTGAAAGAGCACTTTAAAGCAGCCTTGTTAACCGGAAAAAGCTCACTCTTGCCTAGATTCAGCTTGTACCCTGAGATTGATCCAAACTTTTTAAGAACAGATAGGGCACGTGGCAATGAGGTATCGGGGTTGGAGATAAACAAAAGGAGGTCGTCAGCATATAGCGAGACTTTCTGCTCCCAGCCCGCCCTGATTATGCCTTGAATGGCATCATTAGAGCGTAGTGCAATGGCGAGAGGCTCGATTGCCAAAGCAAACAACAAGGGGGAGAGTGGGCAACCCTGTCTGGATCCGCGGTGCAAGGGAAAATAGTCAGAGGACAAGTTATTAGTCCGTACCGAAGCCATGCCATCGGCATCAAGTGAGACCACCACCTCCGGGTCCTCCGATGCTGGGGAGTACAGTATATTCATAAGGCGCCTAATATTGAAAAATAAATGCCTATTTCTCACAAAGCCAGTCTGGTCAGAGTGTATTACTTGGTGCAGCAAGCCTTCCATACGGATGGCTAAAAGCTTAGCTAGGATTTTGTAATCACAGTTTAAAAGCGAGATTGGGCGATAGGATCCACATTCCAGGGGGTCTTTGTTTTTCTTTAGTAGTAATTAAATTGAAGCCTGATAAAGACTAGGCGGCAGCTTTGAAGTATTGAGGCACTCTGCAAATAGTCGGGACAAGAATGGGCAAAGCAGACCAGAAAACGTCCTGTAAAATTCGGTTGGAAAACCGTCCGGACCCGGTGATTTACCACTTTTCATTGCGGACACTGCTGTTGCAATCTCCTCAAGCGTAAATTCTTCTTCTAGACAGTCATGGGAGTCTGTATCAATTGAAGGCATATTCAAGCCATTAAAGAAGGAGTCAATCAGCAAAGGGTCTTGAGGGGATTCAGAGGTGTATAGCGCAGAGTAAAATTGTTTAAATTGATCATTGATCTCTTTATGTATAACTGTGCTGGCACCAGACGGGGTCCTTATTTGTGGGATTAACCGTGAGGGCTCAGATTTACGGATCTGATGTGCAAGGAGTTTACTGGCCTTGTCGCCTTGTTCATAGACTTTGTATCGAGCTCGCAAGAGTAACTGTTCAGCTTGCCTGGTAGAAAGCTCATCAAATTCAGATTGGAGTAGTTGGCGCACTTTATGCAGATCAGAGGAAGGATCCGTAGCATACTTCTCATCCAATGTGGCTATGGACTCGCTCAGGTCCCGAAGTCGCTGGGAGCGAACTCTGTTTTGGTTGGCTGTATAAGAAATAATTTGGCCACGTAGGTATGCTTTGAGAGACTCCCATATGGTAGAGCAGGACATACCTGGTGTTGAATTAGTTTCTAGGAATAAGGTCATTTCAGAAGAAATTAAATTGACAAACTCCTTATCTGAGAGTAAAATGGGGTTGAGACGCCATTGATAACACCTAGGAGGTCGCTGGGGAAACTCTAGTTCAAGCACTAATGGTGAATGGTCAGAGATAACAATACTCTCGTAAGTACACTGCCGAAGGTTAGGCAGAAGTTTTTTGTCCAAAAATAAGTAATCAATCCGGGAGTATGTTTGATGAACATGAGAATAAAAGGAATACTGTCTATCTGTAGGATGTAGGAAACGCCAGGCCTCAAACATAGCATATTTCTGAAGAAAGGATTGAATAAGTAGGGCACATTTAGATGGGCCTGTATTTGTTTGTGAGGACTTGTCAAGAACTGGGGACATTTTACAGTTGAAATCCCCCCCTAAAATCAACAAATGAGAATCTAAATTGGGAATAGCAGACAGAAAGGAAGAAATTAAACTTGTGTCATCCCATTTGGGAGCATAAACACTAGCCAAGTCAAGAGGGGTAGAAAACAGTTCACCGGTTACTATGACGTATCGTCCCTTAGGATCAGCAATAACCTCAGAAGCTACAAAGGGAGTAGCTTTATCAACCAGAATAGCAGCACCTCTTGATTTACTATGAAAGTTTGAGTGGAACACTTGACCAACCCAGTCCTTACGCATCCTAAAATGCTCACCAGTCCTCAAGTGAGTCTCTTGTAGAAATGCAATATTTGCATTCAAACCCTTTAAGTGTGTCAACACCCTCTTACGCTTCACCGGGTTGTTAACCCCTTTGGTATTCCAAGAAATGTACTTGATCGTATTATTTCGGCCCCTCTGGGCATTCCCGTTATTCAACCCTGTCATTAGAGCAGAGAATGGAAAAGCAATGAGTGCCCAAAACCCCCAGAATAACTTGTCTCAGAGTAATAATGTACGGTGGTAAATGTTTGGAAAAAGTACAGAAAAAAAAACTAAAAAGACAGAATGACAACATTAGAACTGAACAATTCAACCTGTCACTGAGACAATGTGTAAACAAACTAAATAGGTGAGCGAGATAAGGCACGCACACTAGATGATCAAAACATTAGATCACATCAAATAAGCCTGAATAGTTTCACCAACTATACAAGACTAGCCTGTTATATCTAAACATAATTGTACCACAAGTGGGGTACTTACAATCCACAGTTCGCAAGCAACAGTTGCTGAACTGTGAACATATTCAAGACTTCTTGATGTGACGTTGAATGTGAGCCATAGCCTCATCCGGAGATTCAAATGTGTGGTCTTTACCCTCATGAGATATCCATAAACGGGCCGGGAATCGCAGTCCATACTTCACACTTGGATGGTCCCGAAGTACTCGTTTGGCCTGTCCGAAAGCTGCGCGCTGCCTGGAAACAGTGGGGGAGTAGTCCTGGTATATGGAAAAGCTCTGTCCTTGAAAGCTCAGAGTGGTATTGCGGGCTCGTCGGAGGATCTCCATCTTCTCATGAAAAAAGTGCACTCGAAGAATTATGTCACGGGGCCTCTCCCCATCCCGGGGCTTTGGGCGCAGCGACCGGTGGGCTCAATCAATCAGGGGCTTTTCATCTAAGGCAAGAACATCCTTCAGCAGCCCTGAAACGAAATCCGTGGCGCGATGCATTTCCGCGGACTCTGGGACTGATACAAGTCTCAGATTATTGCAGCGAGAGAATCCCTCTAAACTCACACAGCTCTCCCTCACCTTTTTCAAATCCGCAGCTAGGCGTTTAACTTCAGCCTCCAGGGATGTAGTTAAATCGGAGACATTAGTAGCGGAGGCCTCCAGTGCTGCAATCGTTGTAGTGTGTGACGCAGTTGTTGTTTTGAGTAATGTAATTGCCGGCACAGTCTCGTTCCGCAGGATGGTTAAATCTGCTTTTAAAGTATCAGAAACCTCCTGTATTCTGGCCTCAATCGTAGCAACCACCTGTGTTTTCATTTCAACTATCTCAGAGCGTAGTTTGATGGCCTCGAGAATGTTCATTTCAGCGCCGCCAGGCCAAGCCGCGCCCCCGGGTAAAGTGTGCGTCCCCGGGCCCTCAGACTCAGGAGAGGGCGGTGATGAGAGCGGGTCTTGTAGGCCGGGTTTTCTCAAAGTCATGCTCTTGGCCTTATGCTTGGTCGACAGTGGTAGACAACACAACAGTGGTAGGCCTAATCACCGACAAGACAGCCTATAGGGACGAGGTCAGAGACCAGGCCGGGTGGTGCCCGAATAACAACCTATCCCTCAACGTAACCAAGACTAAGGGGATGATTGTGGACTAAAGGAAAAGGAGGACCAAGCACGCCCCCATTCTCATCGACGGGGCTGTAGTGGAGCAGGTTGTGAGCTTCAAGTTCCTTGGTGTCCACATCAACACCAAGACAGTCGTGAAGAGGGCACAGCAAAGCCTATTCCCCCTCAGGAAACTAAAACGATTTGGCATGGGTCCTGAGATCCTCAAAAGGTTCTACAGCTGCAACATCAAGAGCATCCTGACTGGTTGCATCACTGCCTGGTACGGCAATTGCTCATCCTCTGACCGCAAGGCACTACAGAGGGTAGTGCGTACGGCCCAGTACTTCACTGGGGCTAAGCTGCCTGCCATTCAGGACCTCTATACCAGGCGGTGTCAGAGGAAGGCCCTAAAAGTTGTCAAAGAACCCAGCCACCCCAGTCATAGACTGTTCTCTCTACTACCGCATGGCAAGCGGTACCGGAGTGCCAAGTCTAGGACTAAAAGGCTTCAGTTTTTACCACCAAGCCATAAGACTCCTGAACAGGTAATCAAATGGCTACCCGGACTATTTGCATTGTGTCCCCCCCCCAACCCCTCGTTTTTACACTGCTGCTACTCTCTGTTTATCATATGCATAGTCACCTTAACTATACATTCATGTACATACTACCTCAATTGGGCCGACCAACCAGTGCTCCCACACATTGGCTAACTGGGCTATCTGTATTGTGTCCCACCAACCCCTCTTTTACGCTATTGCTACTCTCTGTTCATCCTATATGCATAGTCACTTTAACCATATCTACATGTACATTCTACCTCAATCAGCCTGACTAACCGGTGTCTGTATGTAGCCTCGCTACTTTTATATAGCCTGTCTTTTTACTATTGTTTTATTTCTTTACTTACCTATTGTTCACCTAACACATTTTTTGCACTATTGGTTAGAGCCTGTAAGTTAGCATTTCACTGTAAGGTCTACACCTGATGTTTTCGGCGCACGTGACAAATAAACTTTGATTTGATTTGACTGACCCGGTCTCTCCAGATCTCCTAACAGTACTATTTATAGGGTCAATTTTAGATCAATGCTATGTATTTTCAGCCATTCCTGAGACCAGAAACAGGCTACCCGAGGGCAATACCAAAATAAATGGTCTATTGATTCTGTGTCCTCACAACAATTTTCTGCAGAGCTTCTATGATTTTATTCCCCAAATATTCAACATTTTGTTTGTGGCAAGAATGCTATATAATAGTTTTAGCTGAAAAGCACAAAGTCTTGAAACTTGCGTTGTTTTATATATCAACTCATACACCCTATACTATGGAATCGGTGCATCAAAAATCTCTTCCCAACTATTTTGCAATCTGTATGGCTGTTACGTTCCCCAGTTTACGTGTTGTAGTTTGTGTATTTGCATGTGTTTTATTTCAGGAAATGGCTTCCTGAAATCCCTCAAGCAGCTGATTGGTCGACTCCAAGGCTAATTGGAGAGCTGACCCCGCCCCCTCGTCAAGACACAGCTGTCTCCAATATTACATTCATTCTGAAGCTATATAAAAGCTAGTGTTCTGTTCAGGAGAGAGAGATTTTCGAGGTAGGGATTGCTTAGAGAGATTTTGCTAGAGAGATTTTGCTGAGGTCATTGCTGAGCGATTGTTTGTGATAGAGAGTTTTTGCTAGAGGTTGATTTTGCTGGGAGTTCATTGCTGAGAGTGGGTATGTTCTGAGTTTGTTGCTCAGGTAGAGCTTAGTTGATGTCCTTTGTTTCTTAGTTTGTTTGTAAAATTGTGTAATATTCTGTTTCATTTGTTCCCAGGGGGGAAGGGGAAGGCACCTTGGGAGTGCTTAGGCAAGAGGCCCGCGGGCATACATATACCCGTAGTATATTCATTGTCTAGGCACACTAGGTAAGACCTGGGCGGACCACTCCCTGTATTTTGGTTAGGGCACCAGGTGGTGCTAAATTAGGTAAGTAGTGGGTAGGCAGGTAAGATAGGAGAGGGGGGGGCTTTGAGATTTACTTTCTTTGCTTTGGTTCCGTCCAGCCCCTTTTCCCCATATTACCGTGTACAGGAATAAAGTCCTTGTAAAACGGTACCACATTCTGCCTGTTGTCATTCTTACTCGCACCTACAGTCCATACCTCTTTCGCTTCACAGAGAGTTTAGTTGTAGCAGGGGGTTGCGTTCCCTCTTCATAGAGGCGTGCGTAACAATGGCACAGTTGTCAACATCCTGTTATGCACGTGAGTGAGGACCCAAAAGCGGTCCTTTAATGTCAAAACACAGGGAAGACATAGATCCTCTTCAGATGTATATAATGGCAAAATAGACAACCCGCAGAGAGGGCGATAAATGAATCATAAAGTCCTTCTGATATTTACCGAAGAGTCCCCCTTCTAGCAGCAGAGGAGAATAGCTGGGTTAGCGACGACAGACTGCTGGTCTCTCTGGGTAGGCGCGGGTCGTAGAGGACAGAGGTACCTGATCGCACGTAGCATCAGATGAACAGGCAGATTCCGACAGGACGGGACAAGGGTGAAGCAAACGAGACGATAGTTTGGTTCTGGCATGAGAAACTCAAACGAGAATCTGACAAAGACAGCAGCAGGAACAGAGAGAGAAATAGAGACCTAATCAGAGGGAAAAAAGGAACAGGTGGGAAAAGGGTGAACGAGGTAGTTTAGAGAAGATGAGGAACAGCTGGGAGAAGGAGAGGAAGAGAAGGTAACCTAATACGACCAGCAGAGGGAGACGAAGTGAAGAGAAAGAACAGGAACAAGACATAATATGACAATACATGACACATCCTGGTCCTCAAATGAAACTGGTATACTTTCCTATTTATGCTATTTTTATTCCTTTGCCAGTTTTGATCCTTTATATTGGGCTGACAGACCAGTTTCCTACCTCCTCCAGCTGCCACCTGCCTCCTCCATTTTTGGGGTAATGCTGTAATCAATTGGTTGTACTCTTGGATTGAGCAGACCTTTCCGTACAATTCTGATAACGCCATGAAGGACACAACTCTACCATTACAATTTACAATATCATTTTAGAACAAAATAACATTTTCTAACATCTTTCCTATAAATACAGGTATTTTATCAACCAGCACATTTTAGTTCAGCCATAATATGTGTTCTATCTTTTCAGGGGGATGAAATTGAAATTGTAGCCAGCTCTGCAATGCTTGTTTGAAAAAGAGATACTTTGAAAAATGTATAATTTTCAATTAATTGAAAATGAGACATGGCAATCTGCACAACGGCAAAAAGGCCGTTTTTAAACAATGGATGAGCTTTTCTTAGTTATCTACTTGAGAACCATTTAGGGTTCAAATAAAACTTTTGAATGAGTGAAGCTTTTAGAGAGAGGTTTAGTGTTTTTATATTTAATAATCTCAACCCACACAATTCATATTCATTATATAGATAGGCACGTTTTATTTAGTCTGGTTTAGCGTCCCAGATAAAGCGAAATACCGAGTGTGTCTACTTCACCATGAGCCCATTTTATAGGTAAACTGCAGGGTAATTTCAAATTTGTATTTTTTTAACGATCCAATACGTAATATTGTACACTTATCATAATTAGGTTTTAGACCAGAGAGTACAGAAAAGTTATCTAGATCTTCAATGAGACATTGCAGAGATCTAGCTTGCGGACTTAATATAAAACTTGAGTCATCGGCATACATGGACACCTTTGTTTTTAAGCCTTGGATTTCTAATTCTCTAATGTTGTTATTGGATCTGATTTTAATAGCTAGCATTTAGATGGCCATAACGAATAGATATGGTGACAGCGGACACCCTTATATTAACTCCTCTTGACAATTCAAAACTCTGAGAAGTAGCCGTTATTTACTATAAAATAATGTTGCTAAACATTATTTTTACCCATTTTATAAGAGAATTAACGAAATTGAAAAAATCCAGGCATTAATAAATAAAATCCAGTCTTACTTTATCATATCAAATTTATTTCTATAGCCCTTCTTACATCAGCTGATATCTCAAAGTGCTGTACAGAAACCCAGCCTAAAACCCCAAACGGCAAGAAATGCAGGTGTAGAAGTACGGTGGCTTGGAAAAACTCACTAGAAAGGCCAAAACCTAGGAAGAAACCCAGAGATGAACCAGGCTATGAGGGGTGGCCAGTCCTCTTCTGGCTGTGCCGGGTGGAGATTATAACAGAACATGGCCAAGATGTTCAAATGTTCATAAATGACCAGCATGGTCAAATAACAATAATCACATTAGTTGTCGAGGGTGCAACAGGTCAGCACCCCAGGAGTAAATGTCAGTTGGCTTTTCATAGCCAATCATTGAGAGTATCTCTACCGCTCCTGCTGTCTCTAGAGAGTTGAAAACAGCAGGTCTGGGACAGGTAGCATTTCCGGTGAATAGGTCAGGGTTCCATAGCCGCAGGCAGAACAATTGAAACTGGAGAAGCAGCACGGCCAGGTGGACTGGGGACAGCAAGAAGTCATCATGCCAGGTAGTCCTGAGGCATGGTCCTAGGGCTTAGGTCCCCCGAGAGAGAGAAAGAGACAATTAGAGAGAGCATACTTAAATTCACACAGGACACTAGAGAAATACTCCAGATATAACAGACTGACCCTGGCCCCCCGACACAAACTACTGCAGCATAAATACTTGAGGCTGAGACAGGAGGGGTCAGCAGACACTGTGGCCCCATCCGATGATACCCCCGGACAGGGCCAAACAGGCAGGATATAACCCCACCCACCCACAGCCCACAGCCCCCACACCACTAGAGGGATATCTTCAACCACCAACTTACCATCCTGAGACAAGGCCGAGTATAGCCCACAAAGATCTCCGCCACGGCACAGCTCAATGGGGGTGCCAACCCAGACAGGAAGACCACGTCAGTGACTCATCCACCTCAAGTGATGCACCCCTCCTAGGGACGGCATGGAAGAGCACCAGTAAGCCAGTGACTCGACCCCTATAATAGGGTTAGAGGCAGAGAATCCCAGTGGAGAGAGGGGCAAATGCCTTTTCAAAATCCACTACAGTTTTGACTTAGATCAGTATGAAAATCTATGGCAAAACTTGAAAATGACTGTGTAGCAATAAATCAATAATTAACTTGACCTAGCTTGAAGAATGAAAAAAATATATAATGGTCAAGTACTGTACAATAAGCTCTTAGAGACTTACCCAAAAAGACAGCTGTAATCGCCACCAAAGGTGCTTCTACAAAGTATTGACTCGGGTGTGAATATGTTCAACAATTTCTGAAAACATATTCACCTTGTCATTATGGGTTATTGTGTGTAGATCGGTGAGATTCAAATTATTAAAAATCCATTTTGAATTCACGCTGTAACACAACAAAATGTGGAAAAAGTCAAGGGGTATGAATACTTTGAAGGGCACTGTCGGTTATAGTCCCTACGGATAGTAGCAGGTGCAGTTGTTTCACTGATGCAAGTCAATCTAGCTCATAATGAGTTGCTTTCTGTAGTTCTTCATCATTCTGTAATAAATAAAGTAGTTCCACTGTACAAGGTTTGTGACAGAGTAGGCTAACACTTTACCTACATTTTAGAATTAGAATTTGGCAGTACGTCCAACCTGCCTCACAACCGCAGACAATGTATATGGCGTCATGTGGCCGAGCGGTTTGCTCATGTCAACGTTGTGAACAGAGTGCCCCATGATGGCGGTGGGGTTATGGTATGGGCAGGCATAAGCTACGCACAATGAACAGAATTACATTTTATCGATGGCAATTTGAATGCACAGAGATACCGTGATGAGATCCTGAGGCCTATTGTCGTGCCATTCATCTGCCACCATCACTTAATGTTTCAGCATGTTAATGCATGGCCTCATGTGGCAAGGATCTGTACATAATTCCTGGAAGCTGAAAATGTACCAGTTCTTCCGCGGCCTGCATACTCACCAGACATGGTCATCCATTGAGCACGTTTGGGATGTATTATGGGAACAGCAGATGATTACACCATCTTCCAGACGGTTGAGGAACAAGGTCATCTACTCCACCCACACCACGACCAGCTGGCTCTACTGGGTAAGACCATGAAGGAGGTAGTCCACCGCCTCAGATGGAGGGCCTCCTACCATGGGTCGTCACAGTGAGCCAGTCCCCCCCCCCCCCCTCAGGTCAGAATTGCCTGACTGTCACTTCCGGAGAAGTATGACGGCACTCCGTCTTAATGCTGTGGCTTCTTACCCCAGTGCTCCCTATATTTGACCTATCAGACGTGCACCCCCACCACGAGAGGGCCAAGGTCGCCACGGTCAATTCCAGGCTGACCGGACGGGAGTTGGAGCGGGCTATGGCCATCTGGGAAAGAGAAGAGGAGGAGCTGGGTTCCTATGAAAGGTTGATGGCTCTGTTCAGGGTGGTCTTCAACAATCTTCCAGAGGTCAGAGAGGGAGGTGAGAGACTTTTCCAACTCCAGCAGTGTGCCCAGACCTCCGTTTCCGTGTCGGGATGACAACATATTCTTGGACACTCTAATCGCGATGGCCGTCCATCTGGATAACCTTCTTCGGGAGCGTCAGTGTCCACCTCGCCACTCACCTCCCTCCTTTGGCTGTCCTGAGGCAGAGCCTGAACCCATGGAGGTAGGGGCCACACACATCTCCGAGTCGCCGGAGACAGCTGGGGCTCTGTCCCTATTGCGCCCAGGAGGGGCACCAGCTTCAGTGGTGTCCGGTGTGTCCTAACCTGAGGTCCACTAGAGCAGAAGGGCGGCCCCGTGACCTTCCATCTCCCAGGGTAGGCGTGAGTATTCCATTATCATTGATTTCCGCCAAACCTTTACTGGCTCCCATTTCGCTGACTGGCTGTCCCTCATGTGTTACCTCTACAGCTCTAGTGGACTCCGGTGCCACGGGGAACTTTATCGACCATGCCCTCGCCTCCTTCCTGAACTTAACCTCATACCCACTCTCCTAAACTACTACTTCCCCTTCCCATGCCTCAGTGGCCTTTGTCACATCTGTCCATAGACTTTGTAACGGACCTTCCCCTTTCTTAATGTTTTACCACTATTCTGGTGGTTGTTGACAGATTCTCCAAATCCTGCAGGTTTATCCCTGTCTCTGGTCTACCTACCGCTCTGCAGGTTGCTGAGGCACTATTCCAGCAGGTCTTCCGGCACTATGACTATCTGGACATAGTTTCCGACCGTAGTCCCCAAATCACGCCGTGGGTCTGGAAAGCCTTTATGGAGAAGCTGGGGGCCATGGTAAGCCTCACATCCGGGTACCAGCCTCAGTCTAACAGGCAGGTGGACAGGACAAACCAGGAGCTGTGGAGGTTCTTAACTTAAGGTTAGGGGGCCCAATTTCAACTTCCTGCTACTCATGCCAAGAATATAAGATATGCATATTATTAGTAGATTTGGATGGAAAACACAGTTTCTAAAACTGTTTGAATTATGTCTATGAGTATAACACAACTCATGTAGCAGACAAAACCCAGAGGGTTTAGATTTTTTGGAGGGGGGTTCTGTCTGTTCACTGAGGTCTAATTGGGAAACGATATTTCTTAGGAACTTGTTTTCAGTTCCTACCACTTCCACTGGATGTCACCAGTCTTTGGAATTTGGTTGATGTTATTGATTTGTGCAATGAAGAAATACGGCCATCTAGGAACTGGGTAACGCTGTAAAGAGTTGCGCAAGACTCGAAAAGTAGCTTGGTTTGTTGTCTTCCTGTATTGAACACAGATAGACCCGTCTTCAATTTGATCGATTATTAACGTTTAAAAATACCTAAAGTTGTATTACAAAAGTAGTTTCAAATGTTTTGGCAAAGTTTACAGGCAACTTTTGAAATATTTTGTAGTGACGAAGCGCAATTTGGATACAGTTTTTTTCTGGATCAAACTCGCCAAATACATTTTGGATATATATGGACGTAATTAATCAAACAAAAGTACCAATTGTGATGTTTATGGGACATATTGGAGTGCCAACAAAAGAAGCTCGTCAAAGGTAAGGCATGTTTTATATTTTATTTCTGCGTTTTGTGTAGCGCCTGCAGGGTTGAAATATGCTACCCTCTTTGTTTACTGTTGTGCTATCATCAGATAATAGCTTCTTATGCTTTCGTCGAAAAGCCTTTTTAAAATCTGACATGTTGGCTGGATTCACAACGAGTGTAGGTTTAATTTAGTATCTTACATGTGTGATTTAATGAAAGTTAGATTTTTATATCAATTTATCTGAATTTGCAGCGCTGCATTTTCCCTGGCTTTTGGCCAAGTCACTGCCAGGACCGGCAGGGGGAGTGGGCCTGATTCCTTCCCTGGGCAGAATACACCCAGAACTCACTTCGTCACTCCTCCACCGGGCTCTCCCTTCCAGTGGATATCAGCCGGCCCTGTCTCCGTGGACTCTGAGCCATACCGAGGCTCCTGCAGTTGACGAATGGTTCTGGCATGCAGAGGAGGTGTGGAACGCTACCCACGTGAGGCTCCAGTGCGCCATCAGAAGGATCAAGCGGACCGCCACCGCAGTGAGGCTCCCGTGTTCCATCCTGGTGACCGCGTCTGGCTCTCCACCAGGAACCTCCCGCTCCGCCTGCCCTGCCGGAAGCTTAGCACCCGGTTTGTGGGGCCGTTCAAGGTCCTCCGGAGGATCAGCAAGGAAACATATAGATTACAGCTCCCCACTAATTACCGGATGTCACCCTTGTTTCCCAGTGGTTCCTGGTCTCATGGCTGAGGCCGTCCCCCACAGTAACCCTCTGCCTCATCTGGTCATAGAGGGAAGCCCAGCCTATGCCATCAGATCCCACCTGGACTTCCAACGTCTGTGGGGGTCTGCTCCAGTACTGGGAGGGGTACGGTCCAGAGGAGCAGTGTTTTGTTCCGGTGGACGACATTCTAGATCCCAACATCATCCGAGATTTACACCTTCGCTGTCCGGACCGACCCGCTCCTCGCCCTCGGGACGGTTACCCTAGCTGGCATCGTCCAGGGGGGTGGGGGGTTACTGTCACATTTACTCCCGTTCCGGCACTCGATGTCGCCAGTTTACTAACCACTAGTCCTGGCATTATGCACACCTGGAAACCCTCATTACATACACCTGGGCCCCATCATGAGGCACACCTGGACTTTCTCACTACCCTGATTACTCCCCCTTTATCTAGCACTCCCTAGCATCACTCTTAAGGCAGCATTGGTTCTGTTTTAATGTCCAGATGCTTGTTTTGTTTTGTTTATCTCCATTTTCGTTATTAAACTCACCATCTGCACCCTGACTCCCTGCGTCTTTGTTACAATATTAAGCTATTACTTTACTCTTCTAGTATTCTATACATTATCAATGCAGGTTTTTTTCTCTACTGGTATCCCATGGTTGTCACACTTTCATTATGCACTTTATTGACATTCTGTGAAGTTAATTATACTTTTCAGAGAGGTCCAAATCATGCCTCCTGGCAAGCGTTAAAAATTCTGTTTGTGAACGGTCCATAGCTTTGGTCTGTCGAGAGCCTGTCAATTTTGCAATCTGACAACCCTGATTCATCTACTTTTTTCCACCCACCAGAAATAGTAAAAGACACAGAATTGACATTTTCACTAGTATGCAGTGTCAAACAACTGCTTAAGCCAACCAACACCAAGGTGGAATGCTCAGACACCTAATGATTGCACATCCAGCTGTTTTTGTAGGATATTAACTCAAAAAATATAATTTGAGCGTAATCCAACGACAACAAATCTGACCACCGAAGCCAAAAATGATCTGAACACAAACATTTTAGAGACCAGATTAAGGGAGATTTCATGCCCAGTCCAAACCTTACCTCACTCTCCAGGAATTAGGACTCATCAACAATATGTTGGCTTTATAATGTAAATTAATTGGTTGCTTTCTCAAATTAACTTGCAGTTGGAGCAAGGGTTGCAAATTGATAATGCAATCCAGGTAGCTCCTACCCTTGATGGTGCATTATGCAAATGTTATGCGATGGCTCACAGGGTAAGTGCTTTGATTTTCTGGAAATGAAGAGGAATTAAAGTAATGTTTATACATGCCTCACATTTCAATGATAACCCTCCATGCCTATACAACTGGAAAAACAACTCTCAGCCAAATCCATTCTGCACTTATCAGGGGTGGAGGCAATTGTCTCCTACTGGCAGTGTTCTTTCTGGAATAGCTACAGTTAAATAAAATAAATATAACTAAATGCATTCAGTTAAAAATAAACCCACAGCTGCTCCCAGATTAAAGCAACTCCTAACAGGAGGCCACAGCAGGAATACAATGTAACCTTTGAACCCACTGGTCATGTTTTGAGATCCTGCCGTAATAGACTACAAGCTTTTGGTAGCTTGTTGGATCAACACTTTTCTTCTGGAAAGTCACCATAAGGGCTCTTCAGTTAATTAAATCGTCCTGTTATTTATTGATTTGCTTCAAGGTCTTTGTTCTTGTCTGCAAATAGAAGTTATTTGATTTGGAGCAAACGCTACAGTACACTTCTGTCCCACAGTACCTTGGTTGTCCTCCCCTGCAGATCTGGGTTCAAATACTATTTAACCTCTCTGATCTCCCCATCCCGGATCCGGTATCAGGAATACAGACTCAAGCTCATTACCATAACGCAACGTTAACTATTCATGAAAATCGCAAATGAAATGAAATAAATATGCCATCTCTCAAGCTTAGCCTTTTGTAAACAACACTGTCATCTCAGATTTTCAAAATATGCTTCTCAACCATAGGAAAACAATAATTTGTGTAAAAGTAGCTAGCTAGCGTAGCATTTAGCGTTAGCATTAGCGTTAGCATCCAACACGCAACATTTCAACAAAAACATAAAAGCCTTCAAATAAAATCATTTACCTTTGAAGAACTTCTGATGTTTTCAATGAGGATACTCTCAGTTAGATAGCAGATGCTCAGTTTTTCCAAAAAGATTCTTTGTGTATTAGAAATAGCTCCGTTTTATACATCACATTTGGCTACCAAAAAAACCCGAAAATTCAGTCCTCAAAACGCAAACTTTTTTCCAAATTAACTCCATAATATCGACTGAAAACATGGCAAACGTTGTTTAGAATCAATCCTCAAGGTGTTTTTCACATATCTCTTCATTGATATATCGTTCTTGGAAGCATGGTTTCTCCCCTCAATCAAATGGAAAAGTACAAGCAGCTGGCAATTGCGCACCGAATTCCACGCAGGACACCAGGCGGACACTTGGAAAATGTAGTCTCTTATGGTCAATCTTCCAATGATATGCCTACAAATACGTCACAATGCTGCTAACACTTTGGGGGAACGACAGAAAGTGTAGGCTCATTCCTTGCGCAACCACAGCCATATAAGGAGACAATGGAAAACAGAGCTTCAGAAATCTGCTCATTTCTTGGTTGACGCATCATATTGGTTTCGCCTGTAGAATGAGTTCTGGGGCACTTACAGACAATATCTTTGCAGATTCTGAAACTTCAGAGTGTTTTCTTTCAAAAACTGTCAAGAATATGCATAGTCGAGCATCTTTTCGTGACAAAATATCGCGCTTAAAACGGGAACGTTTTTTATCCAAAAATGAAATAGCGCCCCTAGAGATCAAAGAGGTTAAAGTATTTAAATTACTTTTCAGTACATTTAAAAAATATATATAAACTTTATTTGAAAAAAGTAGTTGAATATTGGAATTTATTTGCACCATGCCAAGCGTGAATCCAAGACTGAGGCAATCTGGTCTGGCTTCTAATGCTCATAAACAGTCAGGTGCTTATCAACTGCTTCTTTCAGGTTTTTGCCAAGATTTTGATTGTACCTGGTAGAGCTATAAGTGAGATGTTTAGTTAGTCCTCTCTGATGCATGGAATGATGTAGCTAGCTGTGACAATGTCAGATCCTTGCGCACAAAATCTGTGGCAAGCTCAAATGGGGTTTGGATATCCACAGCATCAACGTGCTTGGATAGCTTGGTGACAGGCAGTGTGTCACGCTTTCCTTAATCCGCATTGAGAACTGAGCGTTCAAGTTGAGAGTTCCACCTTGTGACAGTGGCTGGTTGCAGACGATTCTCCCCTTCAAGGAGATCCTGTGCAAACGTTGACTTGCGGTCGTGGGAGACAATGTTGGAGGCTTTGAAAATGGCTTTGTTGAGGTTATCTGCAGATTTAAGGCCATCTTTTATGGTGAGCTCTAGTGTGTGAGCAAAGCATTTTTCATGCTGTGGAAAGTGAACTTCATCAAGGTTAGTGCAATTTACCGGTTATAGACCAATTTACCGGTTATAATGGGGAAGATGGGTGACACCTGGAGGGGGGCGGAGACAATCACAAAGACAGGTGAAATAGATCAGGGTGTGACATCAGCTTCATCATCAGTAACCTCTTCTTGAGAGGAAGGCAGCAACCATGTATTCATAGAATTGTATATAAACATTTGCCTTTTTGACCAAATTTTATAGCAGATTATTTGAGGGTATCTGAAAAGGGGTTTATTCCAGGTATGTATTTGAAAGTATTTTCGAATACAATTTAGTAGACTATTTGTTTTTTACAAATAACCATTCAAATAAAAGTAATTGTTTTTGGCCGTATATTTGAAAATACTCAAGAACACAGAATTTGAAATAACAAATACTCAAATACACATGTATTTGAACCCAGGTCTGCTTCCATGTAATGATTTGTTTAAAGTGCAGGTTTCCAACAGCAGAAGAATCTGATTAATAAGAACTCAAAATGGAAATCATATTTGCTAACATCTGAAGTGATTTATCTATAAGCGCAGGCTTTTATCTGTAAAGTGGGCACAATGCAGGCTAATGTTCAGCACTAATGCACAGAATATGATTTTGCCCTCTTCAGTGAACAAATGTGTAGTGCTTTAAAATTGCTAATATAAGATGGAATCTTACATTTTTTGTATTGATCACGTCACGTGAGTGGCTCAAGACCTCTGCTGTGCATGTTGTTCATTGGAGCTTACCCAAGCACACTATCTTTTGGCTGTCCATTGTATCATCTAATTGATTGCAGATGGAATCTCAACATTGAATACTAGCTATGTGATGTGTCTGACTGTTGAGTGTCATGTGATTGCTTAATAAAGAATATATGACAAGAGGCTATGCCCACCTGTCATGAGATTAAGCACAAGAAAGACAAAAGCAAAAATCATATTAACTGGGTTTTTTCCCATTTCAAAGATAAACACTATACTATGCACTATATTGATATTATGTTCTATAACTGTCATCTCCTTTTTGTAACATCCCTTTGTAACAACAACACTGACACGTGGAAATAACCAATGACAAATGTGAAAATAACCAACCCACAAAGTTAACATTTTAATCAACAAAAAATATATTTGGAGTCCTGCAGTACTAAAGTGTGTGTGTGTGTGTGAGAGTATGTGAGAACACGTGCATGTGTGTGTCTACATGCACGCTTGCATGTTGTATGTGACTGCATCCGACAGCATACAGACAGAATACCAATATTTTGGGACAGTCTATTTTCCACAAATCTATTGTTATCAATATACTTCCCGGAGAATTGAAATTCAAGCAGGAAACTCAGGTTTGATCTCATTATCCATGCGAGCGCATCCATTTCCTTTCCCTTTCATCCTCTCTCAAAGCCGTTGGAGACCTGTACAAGCTGTCAACTGGCAGCTGTCCTTTAAAACAGCCCATAGTTTTTAAAACTCATTATCTGGTTGAACGTTTCCCATTCACAGTTTGCATGTCACCCAAACTGGCTGTCTGACGGCAATAGTAACGAGGTTGGGTGTGGGGTGGAATAAGGTTAGAAAGCGGTAAGCAAATTAGTTTGAGTCTTTCTCTCAAAGCGAGCATGGACTGCCTTTAACTGGAGGATGTGATTAAAGGCTGTGTGTCCATTTTCCCATTGATTTCAGCTTCTTCCGCAAAAGAATGTGGTATGAAAAGCTCAATATTCAGAGACAATGTCCAAAGAACTCACACATACCACAACCTTCCAACTGGATAGGATAGCATTTTTTCTGTCGGATAGACTATCCCTCGTCAATACAGAATGCAATGAGAGACGTACATCTGTGAAGATAATGATAATCATTAGTGAAGTAATTATCATTAAATCCTATTAAAAGGTGACATAGTTGGTAATTTTCTCTAGCTCTTCATTAATTAGTTGGTGTTGGTGAGTCTATGGAGCTTTGTCGACAACAGATCCCTAGTTTGCCCACAGGAGGTGCTTGCTCTAATCTTTAGGGACTCAGTAGGACCCCTTGTTTTTGGTGATTGCCATGTCTGTGCTTCTTAAGTTTGTGTTTTTTACCTGTATGCAAGTCAGTATGGAAACAAAGTATTCATGAATTGTATAGCATTTAAGTCTGTGTGTGTGTGTGTGTGTGTGTGTGTGTGTGTGTGTGTGTGTGTGTGTGTGTGTGTGTGTGTGTGCAGGGTTGGGTAGGTTACTTTCTAAATGTAATTCATTACAGTTACCACATTGAACAAAAATATAAATGCAACATGCAACAATTTCAAAGATTTTACTGAGTTACAGTTCATATGAGGAAATCAGTCAATTTAAGTAAATTCATTAGGCCCTAGTCTATGGACTTCACATTCGGAACGTATTGAGACCCCTTGACTTTTTCCACATTTTATTATGTTACGGCCTTATTCTAAAATGTATCAACAAAAAAAAAAAACCTCATCAATCTATACACAATAACCCATAATGACAAAGAAAAACAGGCTTTATACATTTTTGCTAATTTATTGAAAATTATAAACGGAAATATCACATGTACATAAGTAATCAGATCCTTTATTCAGTACTTTGTTGAAGCACCTGAAGCAAGAGTACTTGAGGCAGCGAATACAGCCTCAAGTACTCTTGGGTATGACGCTGCAAACTTGGCACACCTGTATTTGTGTACTGTAGTTTCTCCCATTCTTCTCTGCAGATTTGCTCAAACTCTGTCAGGTTGGATGAGGAGTGTGGCGGCACAGCTATTTTCAGGTCTCTCCAGAGATGTTTAATGGGGTTCAAGTCCTGGCTCTGGCTGGACCACTCAAGGACATTCAGAGACTTATCCTGAAGCAACTCCTGCGTTGTCTTGGCTGTGTGCTTAGGATCATTGTTCTATTGGAAGGTGAACTTTCACCCCTGTCTGAGGCCCTGAGCACTTTGGAGCAGGTTTTCATCAAGGATCTCTCTGTACTTTGATCTGTTCATCTTTCCCTCGATCCTGACTAGTCGCACAGTCCCTGCTGCTGAAAAACATCTCCACAGCATAATGCTGCCCCCACCATGCTTCATCATAGGGATGGTGCCAGGTTTCCTCCAGACATGGTGCTTGGCATTCAGGCCAAAGAGTTCAATCTTGGTTAAATCATGTCCATTCAATTGAATTCAATCAAGTTGTAGAAATATCTCAAGGATGATCAATGGAAACAGGATGCACCTGAGCTCAATTTTGAGTCTCATAGCAAAGGGTCTTACTTATGTAAATAAGTAAGACATTTGTAATAAATGTGAAAAAAAAACTAAAAACCTGTGTTCACTTTGTCATTATGAGGTATTGTGTGTAGATTGATGAGGGAAAATAATTGAATACATTTTTTAATAAGACTACAACACAATGCGGAAAAAGGGGAGGGGTCTGAATACTTTCAGAATGCACTATATATGCATCTGTTAGTCACAGATAAGTGGGTGTGTGGATCAGAAAACCAATCTGGTGTGACTACCATTCGCAATTTCCTTCACATAGAGTTGATCAGGCTGTTAATTATGGCGTGTAGAATGTTGTCCGACTCCTCTTCAATGACTGTGAAGTTGCTGAATATTGGCGGGAACTCGTTGTCGTACACGTCAATCCAGAGCATCCCAAACATGCTCAATTGATGACATGTCTGGTAAGTATGCAGGCCATGGAAAAACGTGAACATTTTCAGCTTCTAGGAATGGTGTACAGATCATTGTGAAATGCATTATCATGCTGAAACATGAGGTGATGGCAGCGTATGAATGGCACCTCAATGGGCCTCAGGATCTCGTCATGGTATCTCTGTGCATTCAAATTGCCATCGATAAAATGCTATTGTATTCACTGTCCGTAGCTTATGCTTGCCCATACTATAACCTCACTGCCACCATGGATCCCTCTGTTCATAACGTGGACATTAGCAAACCGCTCGTCCACACAACGCCATACACGCTGTCTGCCATCTGCCCGGAAATGTTGAAACCCGGCATTCATCCATGAAGAGCACACTCCTCCAGTGTGCCTGTGGCCATTAAAGGTGAGCATTTGCCCCCTGAAGTTGGTTACGAAGCCGAACTGCAGTCAGGGGGCAGGACCCTGTTGAGGAAGACGAGCACACAATTAAGCTTTCCTGAGATGGTTTCTGACAGTTTGTGCAGACCCATATTTTCATCAGCCTTCTGGGTGGCTGTTCTCATACGATCCCCCAGATGAAGACACCAGATGTGGAGGTCCTGGGCTGCGGTTGTGAGGCCGGTTGGACGTACTGCCAAATTCTCGAGGCGGCTTATGGTAGAGAAATTCACATTCAATTCTCTGACAGCATCTCTGGTGGACATCCCTGCATCATTATCATGCCAATTGCTGTGTTTAAGGATATATTCAATTGCTCCCTATCCCAGTCTGTTGTCCCCACATGCATCAAGATGGCTACCATTGATCCTGTACCAAAGAAGGAAAAGATAATGGACCTAAATGACTATCGCCCGGTAGCACTTACTTCTGTCATCATGAAGTGCTTTGAGAGGCTAGTCAAGGATCATATCACCACAACCTTACCAGCCAAATCAATCAAATCAGCCACCCTAGACCCACTTCAGTTTGCATACCGCCCCAACAGCTCCACAGATGACGCAATCGCCATCACACTGCACACTGCACACTGCCCTATCCCATCTGGACAAAAATAATACCTATGTAAGAATGCTGTTCATAGCCAAGCACGCCTCCAACTCAATCATCGAGTTTGCAGACGACACAACAGCAGTGGGCCTGATCACCAACAACGACGAGGGAGGAGGTGAGGGCACTCGGAGTGTGGTGCCAGGAAAACAACCTCTCACTCAACGTCAACAAAACAAAGGAGATTGTGGACTTCAGGAAACAGCAGAGGGAGCACCCCCTATCCACATCGAAGGGACAGCAGTGTAGAAGGTGTAAAGTTTTAAGTTCCTCGGCGTACACATCACAGACAAACTGAAATGATCCACCCACACAGACAGTGCGGTGAAGAAGGCGCAACAGTGCCTCTTCAACCTCAGGAGGCTGAAGAAATTTGGCTTGACACACAAAACCCTGACAAACTTTTACAGATGCACAATTGAGAGCATCCTGTCGGGCTGTATCACAGCCTGGTACGGCAACTGCACCGCCCTGAACCACAAGGCTCTCCAGAGGGTGGTGCGGTCTGCACAAATCATCACCGGGGGCAAACTACCTGCTCTTCATGACACCTACAGCACCCGATGTCACAGGAAGGCCAAAAAGATAATCAAGGACAATAACCACCTGAGTACAGGTGCATCAAAGCTGGGACCGAGAGATTGAAAAACAGCTTCTATCTCAAGGCCATCAGACTGCTAAACAGCAATCACTAATTCAGAGAGGCTGCTGCCTACATTGAGACCCAATCACTGGACACTAATAAATGTATCACTAGTCACTTTAAACAATTCCACTTTAAATAATGCCACTTTAATAATGTTTGCATATCTTACATTACTCATATCTCATGTATATACTGTATTTTATACCATCTACTGCACCTTGCCTATGCCGCTCGGCCATCGCTCATCCATATACTTACAGTTAAAGTCGGTTTATATACACCTTAGCCAAATACATTTAAAGTCAGTTTCTCACAATTCCTGAAATTTAATCCTAGTAAAAATCCCCTGTTTTAGGTCAGTTTGGATCACCACTTTATTTTAAGAATGAGAAATGTCAGAATAATCGTAGAGAGAATGATTTATTTCAGCTTTTATTTATTTCATCACATTCCCAGTGGGTCAGAAGTTAACACACTCAATTAGTATTTGTTAACATTGCTATTAAATTGTTTAACTTGGGTCAAACGTTTCAGGTAGCCTTCCACAAGCTTCCCACAATAAGTTGGGTGAATTTTGGCCCATTCCTCCTGACAGAGCTGGTGTAACTGAGTCAGGTTTCTAGGCCTCCTTGCTCGCACACGCTTTTTCAGTTCTGCCCACAAAATTTCAATAGGATTGAGGTTTTGTGATGGCCACTCCAATACCTTGACTTTGTTGTCCTTAAGCCATTTTGCCACAACTTTAGTAGTATGCTTGAGGTCATTGTGCATTTGGAAGATCCATTTGCGACCAAGCTTTAACTTCCTGACTGATGTCTTGAGATGTTGCTTCAATATATCCACATAATTTTCCCTCCCTCATGATGCCATCTGTTGTGTGAAGTGCACCAGTCCCTCCTGCAGCAAAGCACCCCCACAATATGATGCTGCCACCCCCGTGCTTCACGGTTGGGATGGTGTTCTTCGGCTTACAAGACTCCCCCTTTTCCCTCCAAACATAACGATGGTCATTATGGCCAAACAATTATATTTTTGTTTCATCAGACCAGAGGACATTTCTCCAAAAAGTACAATCTTTGTCCCCATGTGCAGTTGCAAACCGTAGTCTGGCTTATTTGGAGCAGTGGCTTCTTCCTTGCTGAGCGACCTTTCAGGTTGTGTTGATATAGGACTCGTTTTACTGTGGATATAGATACTTTTGTACCTTTTTCCTCCAGCATCTTCACAAGGTCCTTTGCTGTTGTTCTGGAATTGATTTGCACTTTTCGCACCAAAGTACATTCATCTCTAGGTCACAGTACGCGTCTCCTTCCTGAGCGGGAGGATGGCTGCGTGGTCCCATGGTGTTTATACTTGTGTACAATTGTTTGTACAGATGAACTTGGTACCTTCAGGTGTTTGGAAATTGCTCGATGAACGAGACTTGTGGAGGTCTACAATTTTTTTTCTGAGGTCTTGGCTGATTTATTTTGATTTTCCGATGAAGTCAAGCAAAGAGGCACTGAGTTTGAAGGTAGTACTTGAAATACATCCACAGGTACACCTCCAATTGACTCAAATTATGTAAATTAGTCTATCAGAAGCTTCAAAAGCCATGACATCATTTTCTGGAATTTTCCAAGCTGTTTAAAGGCACAGTCAAGAGATCTGTATTTATTCTCAATGTTTTTTGTTTATTTATTATTTAACCTTTATTTAACCAGGTAGGCTAGATGAGAAGAAGTTCTCATTTACAATTGCGACCTGGCCAAGATAAAGCAAAGCAGTTCAACACATACAACAACACAAAGTTACACATGGATTAAAACAAACATACAGTCAATAATACAGTAGAAACAAGTCTATATACGATGTGAGCAAATGAGGTGAGATAAGGGAGGTAAAGTAAACACAATATAGCAAGTAAAACACTGGAATGGTAGATTTGCAGTGGAAGAATGTGCAAAGTAGAAATACAAATAATGGACTGCAATGGACCAAAATAAATAAATAAATAAGATAAAATAAATACAGTAGGGAAAGAGGTAGTTGTTTGGGCTAAATTATAGATGTGCAGTAATCTGTGAGCTGCTCTGACAGCTGATGCTTAAAGCTAGTGAGGGAGATAAGTGTTTCCAGTTTCAGAGATTTTTGTAGTTCGTTCCAGTCATTGGCAGCAGAGAACTGGAAGGAGAGGCGGCCAAAGAAAGAATTGGTTTTGGGGGTGACCAGAGAGATATACCTGATGGAGCGCATGCTACAGGTAGGTGATGCTATGGTGACCAGCGAGCTGAGATAAGGGGGGACTTTACCTAGCAGGGTCTTGTAGATGACATGGAGCCAGTGGGTTTGGCGACGAGTATGAAGCGAGGGCCAGCCAACGAGAGCGTACAGGTCGCAATGGTGGGTAGTATATGGGGTTTTGGGGACAAAACAGATGGCACTGTGATAGACTGCATCCAATTTGTTGAGTAGGGTATTGGAGGCTATTTTGTAAATGACATCGCCGAAGTTGAGGATTGGTAGGATGGTCAGTTTTACAAGGGTGTGTTTGGCAGCATGAGTGAAGGATGCTTTGTTGCAAAATAGGAAGCCAATTCTAGATTTAACTTTGGATTGGAGATGTTTGATGTGGGTCTGGAAGGAGAGTTTACAGTCTAACCAGACACCTAGGTATTTGTAGTTGTCCACATATTCTAAGTCAGAGCCGTCCAGAGTAGTGATGTTGGACAGGTGCAGGCAGCGATCGGTTGAAGAGCATGCATTTAGTTTTACTTGTATTTAAGAGCAAGGAGGCCACGGAAGGAGTGTTGTATGGCATTGAAGCTTGCCTGGAGGGTTGTTAACACAGTGTCCAAAGAAGGGCCAGAAGTATACAGAATGGTGTCGTCTGCGTTGTCTGCAGCAGCAAGAGCGACATCATTGATGTATACAGAGAAGAGAGTCGGTCCAATAATTGAACCCCGTGGCACCCCCATAGAGACTGCCAGAGGTCCGGACAACAGACCCTCCGATTTGACACACTGAACTCTATCAGAGAAGTAGTTGGTGAACCAGGCGAGGCAATCATTTGAGAAACCAAGGCTGTTGAGTCTCCCGATGAGGATGTGGTGATTGACAGAGTCGAAAGCCATGGCCAGATCAATGAATACGGCTGCACAGTAATGACGGTTAAGATATCGTTTAGGACCTTGAGCGTGGCTGAGGTGCACCCATGAACAGCTCTGAAACCAGATTGCATAGCAGAGAGGGTATGGTGAGATTCGAAATGGTCGGTAATCTGTTTGTTGACTTGGCTTTCGAAGACCTTAGAAAGGCAGGGTAGGATAGATATAGGTCTGTAGCAGTTTGGGTCAAGAGTGTCCCCCCCTTTGAAGAGGGGGATGACCGCAGCTGCTTTCCAATCTTTGGGAATCTCAGACGACACGAAAGAGAGGTTGAACAGGCTAGTAATAGGGGTGGCAACAATTTCGGCAGATAATTTTAGAAAAAAAGGGTCCAGATTGTCCAGCCCGGCTGATTTGTAGGGGTCCAGATTTTGCAGCTCTTTCAGAACATCAGCTGACTGGATTTGGGAGAAGGAGAAATGGGGAAGGCTTGGGCGAGTTGCTGTGGGGGGTGCAATGCTGTTGACCGGGGTAGGGGTAGCCAGGTGGAAAGCATGGCCAGCCGTAGAAAAATGCTTATTGGGCGCTGTACTGCAGCGCCAGCTGTGCCATCAGAGTCCTGGGTTCGCGCCCAGGCTCTGTCGTAACCGGCCGCGACCGGGAGGTCCGTGGGGCGACGCACAATTGGCCTAGCGTCGCCCGGGTTAGGGAGGGCTTGGTCGGTAGGGGTGTCCTTGTCTCATCGCGCACCAGCGACTCCAGTGGCGGGCTGGGCGCAGTGTACGCTAGCCAAGGTGGCCAGGTGCACGGTGTTTCCTTCATTGGTGCGGCTGGCTTCCGGGTTGAATGTGCGCTGTGTTAAAGAAGCAGCGGCTTGGTTGGTTGTGTATCGGAGGACGCATGACTTTCAACCTTCGTCTCTCCCGAGCCCGTACGGGAGTTGTAGCGATGAGACAAGATAGTAGCTACTACAACAATTGGATACTACGAAATTGGGGAGAAAAAGGGGTAAAATTCAAAAAAAAAAGAAGAAAAAAAAGAAAAAAAAAAAAAAAAGAAAAATGCTTATTGAAATTCTCAATTATAGTGGATGTATCAGTGGTGACAGTGTTTCCTATCTTCAGTGCAGTGGGCAGCTGGGAGGAGGTGTTCTTATTCTCCATGGACTTTACAGTGTCCCGGAACTTTTTTGAGTTAGTGTTGTAGGAAGCAAATTTCTGCTTGAAAAAGCTTGCCTTGGCTTTTCTAACTGCCTGTGTATAATGGTTTCTAGCTTCCCTGAAAAGCTGCATATCACGTTGGCTGTTCGATGCTAATGCAGAACATCATAGGATGTTTTTGTGTTGGTTAAGTGCAGTCAGGTCTGGGGAGAACCAAGGGCTATATCTGTTCCTGGTTCTAAATTTCTTGAATGGGGCATGCTTATTTAAGATGGTTAGGAAGGCATTTAAAAAAAATGACCAGGCATACTCTACTGACTGGATGAGATCAATATCCTTCCAGGATACCCCAGCCAGGTCGATTAGAAAGGCCTGCTCGCTGAAGTGTTTCAGGGAGCGTTTGACAGTGATGAGTGGAGGTCGTTTGACCGCTGACCCATTACGGATGCAGGCAATGAGGCAGTGATCGCTGAGATCTTGGTTGAAGACAGCAGAGGTGTATATAGGGCAAGTTGGTTAGGATGATATCTATGAGGGTGCCCGTGTTTACGGCTTTGGGGAGGTACCTGGTAGGTTCATTGATCATTTGTGTGAGATTGAGGGCATCAAGCTTAGATTGTAGGATGGCTGGGGTGTTAAGCATGTTCCAGTTTAGGTCGCCTAGCAGCACGAGCTCTGAAGATAGATGGGGGGCAATCAGTTCACATATGGTGTCCAGAGCACAGCTGGGGGCAGAGGGTGGTCTATAGCAGGCGGCAACAGTGAGAGACTTGTTTTTAGAGAGGTGGATTTTTAAAAGTAGAAGTTCAAATTGTTTGGGTACAGACCTGGATAGTAGGACAGAACTCTGCAGGCTATCTTTCCAGTAGATTGCAACACCGCCCCCTTTGGCAGTTCTATCTTGTCTGAAAATGTTGTAGTTAGGAATTAAAATTTCAGAATTTTTGGTGGTCTTCCTAAGCCAGGATTCAGACACAGCTAGAACATCCGGGTTGGCAGAGTGTGCTAAAGCAGTGAATAAAACAAACGTAGGGAGTATAGCCTGTGCAAAAAAACAAAGCAGAACTCGTGCCTTTCAAACAACTTTTTTCAAATAATCATAAGTCACAGCATACAATGTATTAAAATAAAAATATATAGCCCAACGTTTGTAGAACAACTAAAGTTACATTAAGAACTCTAAATGTAGCATATTTCTTTGTTAATTAACCTCTCAACACAGAATAGCCGCATGTGTGCACTCCCTCAAATCGTTTGGAGAAAGTATACTTTCTATTTTATTAAGTTTTGTTAAATTCTATTCTTTATACTATAAAATAATGCCACGGGATTCTTTCCAAATCTTGTCTGCTAAATGAACTAGTGTAGCCTTCAGCCATATGGCATAGCCAGACCAGGACCTAACATAAGGACAACTCAGAGTATGCTATTCTGTTCTTCTGAAATAGTAGTAGATTGCAACACCACCCCCTTTGGCAGTTCTATCTTGTCTGAAAATGTGCTAGTTAGGGATGAAAATTTCAGAATTTTTGGTGGTCTTCCTAAGCCAGGATTCAGACACAGCTAAAACATCCGGGTTGGCAGAGTGTGCTTAAGCAGTGAATAAAACAAACTTAGGGAGGAGGCTTCCAATGTTAACATGCATGAAACCAAGGCTATTACGGTTACAGAAGTCATCAAAAGAGAGCGCCTGGGGAATAGGAGTGGAGCTAGGCACTGCAGGGCCTGGATTCACCTCTACATCACCAGAGGAAAAGAGGAGGAGTAGGATAAGGGTACGGTTAAAAGCAATGAGAATTGGTCGTCTCGAACGTCTGGAACAGAGAGGAAAAGGAGGTTTCTGGGGGCGATGAAATAGCTTCAAGGTATAATGGACAGACAAAGGTATGGTAGGATCTGAATACAGTGGAGGTAAACCTAAGTATTGAGTGATGATGAGAGATATATTGTCTCTAGAAACATCATTGAAACCAGGAGATGTCTTTGCATGTGTGGGTGGTGGAACTAATAGGTTGGATAAGGTATAGTGAGCAGGACTAGAGGCTCTACAGTGAAATAAGCCAATAAACACTAACCAGAACAGTAATGGACAAGGCATTTTGACATTTACATTTTTTTAAATTTATTTTTATTTCACCTTTATTTAACCAGGTAGGCTAGTTGAGAACAAGTTCTCATTTGCAACTGCGACCTGGCCAAGATAAAGCATAGCAGTGTGAACAGACAACACAGAGTTACACATGGAGTAAACAATTAACAAGTCAGTAACACAGTAGAAAAAAAGGGGAGTCTATATACATTGTGTGCAAAAGGCATGAGGAGGTAGGCGAATAATTACAATTTTGCAGATTAACAACATTGGAGTGATAAATGATCAGATGGTCATGTACAGGTAGAGATATTGGTGTGCAAAAGAGCAGAAAAGTAAATAAATAAAAACAGTATGGGGATGAGGTAGGTAAAAATGGGTGGGCTGTTTACCGATAGACTATGTACAGCTGCAGCGCTCGGTTAGCTGCTCAGATAGCAGATGTTTGAAGTTGGTGAGGGAGATAAAAGTCTCCAACTTCAGCGATTTTTGAAATTCGTTCCAGTCACAGGCAGCAGAGAACTGGAACGAAAGGCAGCCAAATGAGGTGTTGGCTTTAGGGATGATCAGTGAGATACACCTGCTGGAGCGCGTGCTACGGATGGGTGTTGCCATCGTGACCAGTGAACTGAGATAAGGCGGAGCTTTACCTAGCATGGACTTGTAGATGACCTGGAGCCAGTGGGTCTGGCGACGAATATGTAGCGAGGGCCAGCCGACTAGAGCATACAAGTTGCAGTGGTGGGTGGTATAAGGTGCTTTAGTGACAACACGGATGGCACTGTGATAAACTGCATCCAGTTTGCTGAGTAGAGTGTTGGAAGCAATTTTGTAGATGACATCGCCGAAGTCGAGGATCGGTAGGATAGTCAGTTTTACTAGGGTAAGTTTGGCGGCGTGAGTGAAGGAGGCTTTGTTGCGGAATAGAAAGCCGACTCTTGATTTGATTTTCGATTGGAGATGTTTGATATGAGTCTGGAAGGAGAGTTTGCAGTCTAGCCAGACACCTAGGTACTTATAGATGTCCACATATTCAAGGTCGGAACCATCCAGGGTGGTGATGCTGGTCAGGCGTGAGGGTGCAATCAGCGAACGGTTGAAAAGCATGCATTTGGTTTTACTAGCGTTTAAGAGCAGTTGGAGGCCACGGAAGGAGTGTTGTATGGCATTGAAGCTCGTTTGGAGGTTAGATAGCACAGTGTCCAAGGATGGGCCGGAAGTATATAGAATGGTGTCGTCTGCGTAGAGGTGGATCAGGGAATCGCCCGCAGCAAGAGCAACATCATTGATATATACAGAGAAAAGAGTCGGCCCGAGAATTAAACCCTGTGGCACCCCCATAGAGACTGCCAGAGGACCGGACAGCATGCCTGCCGATTTGACACACTGAACTCTGTCTGCAAAGTAATTGGTGAACCAGGCAAGGCAGTCATCCGAAAAACCGAGGCTACTGAGTCTGCCGATAAGAATATGGTGATTGACAGAGTCGAAAGCCTTGGCAAGGTCGATGAAGACGCCTGCACAGTACTGTCTTTTATCGATGGCGGTTATGATATCGTTTAGTACCTTGAGCGTGGCTGAGGTGCACCCGTGACCGGCTCGGAAACCAGATTGCACAGCGGAGAAGGTACGGTGGGATTCGAGATGGTCAGTGACCTGTTTGTTGACTTTGCTTTCGAAGACCTTAGATAGGCAGGGCAGGATGGATATAGGTCTGTAACAGTTTGGGTCCAGGGTGTCTCCCCCTTTGAAGAGGGGGATGACTGCTGCAGCTTTCCAATCCTTGGGGATCTCAGACGATATGAAAGAGAGGTTGAACAGGCTGGTAATAGGGGTTGCGACAATGGCGGCGGATAGTTTCAGAAATAGAGGGTCCAGATTGTCAAGCCCAGCTGATTTGTATGGGTCCAGGTTTTGCAGCTCTTTCAGAACATCTGCTATCTGGATTTGGGTAAAGGAGAACCTGGAGAGGCTTGAGCGAGTAGCTGCGGGGGGGGCGGAGCTGTTGGCCGAGGTTGGAATAGCCAGGCGGAAGCAATGGTCAGCCGTTGAGAAATGCTTGTTGAAGTTTTCGATAATCATGGATTTATCGGTGGTGACCGTGTTACCTAGCCTCAGTGCAGTGGGCAGCTGGGAGGAGGTGCTTTTGTTCTCCATGGACTTCACAGTGTCCCAGAACTTTTTGGAGTTGGAGCTACAGGATGCAAACTTCTGCCTGAAGAAGCTGGCCTTAGCTTTCCTGACTGACTGCGTGTATTGGTTCCTGACTTCCCTGAACAGTTGCATATCGCGGGGACTATTCTATGCTATTGCAGTCCGCCACAGGATGTTTTTGTGCTGGTCGAGGGCAGTCAGGTCTGGAGTGAACCAAGGGCTATATCTGTTCTTAGTTCTGCATTTTTTGAACGGAGCATGCTTATCTAAAATGGTGAGGAAGTTACTTTTAAAGAATGACCAGGCATCCTCAACTGACGGGATGATGTCAATGTCCTTCCAGGATACCCAGGGCCAGGTCGATTAGACAGATAAAACATAAACAAGCAGAATGGAGTACCGTGATTAATGGACAGTCCAGCATGCATCAGCTATGTAGCCAAGTTTGAACGCAGATTGGCGTTCAAGTAACGTTGCGACGGAGGAGCCAGCTGGATAACTCCCTCAGGCAGATAACGTCGGAAGTCCAGTTGTGAAGGCCCGGTGGGGCTCCGCGTTGGCAGTAAAACGGGTCCGGATAGGTGATTGTAGCCCAGGAGTGGCTGATGGAACTCTTCAGCTGGCTAGCTCCGGAATAATTGATGGTCTCTCCGGGATCGACGTATGCCAATAGTCACACCGGTAGCAGCTAGCTAGCTGCGAGATCCAGATATAAATGTCCAGAGCTTGCGGTTGAAATCCGGGACATGGAGAGAAAAAATAGGTCCGGTATGTGTAAGTGTACAGTGGGGAGAACAAGTATGATTTTTAAGTAATTAATTTGCATTTTATTGCATGACATAAGTATTTGATACATCAGAAAAGCAGAACTTAATATTTGGTACAGAAACCTTTGTTTGCAATTACAGAGGTCATACGTTTCCTGTAGTTCTTGACCAGGTTTGCACACACTGCAGCAAGGATTTTGGCCCACTCCTCCATACAGACCTTCTCCAGATCCTTCAGGTTTCGGGGCTGTCGCTGGGCAATGCGGACTTTCAGCTCCCTCCAAAGATGTTCTATTGGGTTCAGGTCTAGAGACTGGCTAGGCCACTCCAGGACCTTGAGATGCTTCTTACGGAGCCACTCCTTAGTTGCCCTGGCTGTGTGTTTCGGGTCGTTGTCATGCTGTAAGACCCAGCCACGACCCATCTTCAATGCTCTTACTGAGGGAAGGAGGTTGTTGGCCAAGATCTCGCGATACAAGGCCCCACCCATCCTCCCCTCAATACGGTGCAGTCGTCCTGTCCCCTTTGCAGAAAAGCATCGCCAAAGAATGATGTTTCCACCTCCATGCTTCACGGTTGGGATGGTGTTCTTGGGGTTGTACTCATCCTTCTTCTTCCTCCAAACACGGCGAGTGGAGTTTAGACCAAAAAGCTATATTTTTGTCTCATCAGACCACATGACCTTCTCCCATTCCTCCTCTGGATCATTCAGATGGTCATTGGCAAACTTCAGACGGGCCTGGACATGCGCTGGCTTGAGCAGGGGGACCTTGCGTGCGCTGCAGGATTTTAATCCATGACGCCGTAGTGTGTTACTAATGGTTTTCTTTGAGACTGTGGTCCCAGCTCTCTTCAGGTCATTGACCAGGTCCTGCCGTGTCGTTCTGGGCTGATCGCTCACCTTCCTCATGATCATTGATGCCCCACGAGGTGTGATCTTGCATGGAGCCCCAGACCGAGGGTGATTGACCGTAATCTTGAACTTCTTCCATTTTCTAATAATTGCGCCAACAGTTGTTGCCTTCTCACCAAGCTGCTTGCCTATTGTCCTGTAGCCCATCCCAGCCTTGTGCAGGTCTACAATTTTATCCCTGATGTCCTTACACAGCTCTCTGGTCTTGGCCATTGTGGAGAGGTTGGAGTCTGTTTGATTGAGTATGTGGACAGGTGTCTTTTATACAGGTAATAAGTTCAAACAGGTGCAGTTAATACAGGTATTGAGTGGAGAACAGGAGGGCTTCTTCAAGAAAAACGAACAGGTCTGTGAGAGCCGGAATTCTTACTGGTTGGTAGGTGATCAAATACTTATGTCATGCAATAAAATGCAAATTAATTACTTAAAAATCATACAATGTGATCTTCTGGATTTTTGTTTTAGATTCCGTCTCTCACAGTAGATGTGTACATTTGATAAAAATTACAGACCTATGCTTTGTAAGTAGGAAAACCTGCAAAATCGACTGTGTATCAAATACTTGTTCTCCCCACTGTATGTAAACTTCCGACTTCAACTGTACATGTACATATTCTCATTCACCCTTTTAGATTTGTGTGTATTCGGTAGTTGTTGGGGAATTGTTAGATCACTCTTTAGATATTACTGCACTATCGGAACTAGAAGCACAAGCATTTCGCTACACTTGCATTAACATCTGCTAACCATGTGTATGTGACCAATAAAATTTGATTTGATACTCCCTCAACTTCACACATCTGTGACATTGTGTTGTGTGACAAAACTGCACATTTTAGAGTGTCCTTTTATTGTCCCCAGCACAAGGTGCACCCGTGTAATGATCATGCTGTTTAATTAGCTTCTTGATATGGCACACCTGTCAGGTGGATGGATTACCTTGGCAAAGGAGAAATGCTCTCTAACAGAGATGTAAACAACATTTGAGAGAAATAACCTTTTGTTGCGAAGGAACATTTCTGGGATCTTTAATTTCAGCTCTTGAAACATGGGACCAACACTTTGATTGTTGCGTTGATATTTTTGTTCAGTGTAGATTGAGGAGTTGGAAGTTCAACTCACATAGGCCTCTGTGTTGACTACTAGCGTACAGCCACCTATAAATATGTATTGATATTGTGCACAGAGGAAGATATTGCTATTCTGGAGGAGTAAATCCATTGTATAATTTAACATTTTGCCAGGGCAAAAAGAGTATAATTGGCTGAGATGAGTGTTAAATACACATCTGTTAGCTTAATAATGCAGTAGAATTGGAGCATTAACCCCAACAAAGGACTGCTATGGGTGCAGTAATCTGATTTTGAATGGACTGATGTAACTACGCAGTAATGAATAAACATTTGAGCATTAAGGAGGCAGTCCCAGAATCTGCCAGGGATATCTTGATCATTGTGATTTTGATTCAAATTTCATTAACATATTACGTGCTTCTTGATCACACAAACTGTCCTTATGTAAATGTAGGCCCTGGATCCAGTGTTAACAGGGTAAACCTTTTTTAAGGTCTTTGGTTTACTGTTTGTGCCACCTGAGCATGAAATGAAGCACTTCTGTGGATTTGTCAAGCATTTTAGTTGCTGTTGTGAGTTTCAGTGGGGTGAGTTCTAGTTGTAGTGTAATCTGTAAGCATTAATTTATTTTCCATTGGAGCCAACAGGTCTGCACTGTGGCCATTGTGCATCGCCAAGGTAAAATTAGGTGAGATTGTTGAGACATACAGTAGGACTGGATATGCACACTGAACAGATATGCAGATGTCTGTGTATCAACTTGTGGTGGCCAGCTTTTAATTGCAATATATGGCCATTTAATTACAGTTCCCCCTACTGGCAACTACAAAAATGACTAACGTTACAGCTACTAATTGGAACAAATGTTCTAATTGGGCGGCAGGTGGCCTAGCGGAAACGTCACAGGTTTGAATCTCCCAGCCGACTAGGGGGAAAATCTGTCGATGTGCCCTTGAGCAAGGCACTTAACCCTAATTGCTCCTGTAAGTCGCTCTGGATAAGAGCATCTTCTAAATTATTCAAATGTAATGTAAACTATATTGTACAAGAATCACACTCACTTTCATAGAAGTACCTAGTTTTAAACATTCAAATGTCTTAGCAAATGTGAATATCATCATCCTAACATCTAGCAGTCTAAAACAGTTGAGTCGACGGTGAAGCTGTGATTTTCCCCATCGAACAACCCTTAATGCATCAAGGGAAAGGATGAAACACACATACGTCCATCAGGAAATAGGTTCATATTTTGCTGTGAAAAGAGGAAGAGAAGCCGCACAAGACATTCTTCAGCTGTGACTGGCCTCTAACCGTCCTTGTCGATATCTTTGACAGCCTTAACAACCTCAATCTGTCATCACCGAACACGCGTTCAGCCATCATAGGCCAAAATTGACGAGGACAAAATCAGAGCATTTCCAATCAAGTTGGAATATGTGGTGAGCTGGACACAGCCGGAGTGTTATTGTACGTTTCCTACTCGGCATCTATCATCTTTATCAAAGGTTTGGCTTGATGGGCGGGTAATGATTTTGACACTGCTTTCAAAGACTGTGGCGAAATAGCTAGATAGCATGTCCAAGTTTTCCTCTGACTGTGACATTGATGTAAAATTTGAGATGGACTTCTGGATAGGCTTTGAAAGTTAAACAAAACTCTTCTTGTTTACTTCTCACCATCTTTTTCATCAGTATTTTACACCATCTAAAAAAAATCTAAATATCAATGTGAACAATAAACATACTGTCATCAATGTCCTCATCCTGTGTTTCCATTATTCTGACATCTTGCTTTCTTATACTCTCTTTGTGTATTTCTCTGATTATTTCTCAGATTTGTGGTCAAGCAAGTTTGTTGTGAGTGCAATATTATTCCTTTTGAGACCAAGTCTCAAATTCCCTAATATTTTCTGTGTATACCTACAACTACCTTTACCCAGGACAACCCCTCTTCCCTGATGCATCAAGGCTGTTTTTAGTAATCGGAGCAGAAATCTGTTTGTTTCTGAGGTGAGCCATTACTGATGAATGCAATCAAATCCTGTCCCTAGCTACATGCAGTGGATTTTTCAGTGCACCAACAATGAGACCACTGTCATGAATTTTGAAGGTCACATTACTGACCATTGTCCCAATAGCTTGTATTCTAGTTTGCATACCCCATGCATTGGATACTGCCAAACAAATTGAGGAATTCCATTTTCATTACCTTATTCTCTGTTATATTGTTTACGTGTTTACAGTAATTAGTATTCCGCTAATCGGCCAACACATAGCAACAGCAGCATGAGTGTCTCGTTCTCTCTCTTTTATTGTAAGACCACACACACACACACACACACAAGTTAGTTTCCGGCCCTCCCTCTCCTCTCCCCTACCTTGGCTCAAACCAGGGACCCTCTGCACACATTGACAACAGCCACCCTCAAAACATCGTTACCCATCGCTCCACAAAACTACTTCAAGGTCTCAGAGCGAGTGACGTCACCGATTGAAACGCTATTAGCGAGCACCCCACTAACTAGCTAGTCATTTCACATCGGCTACACTGAGCCCAGGTAGGGGTGAGTAGAGGGACGGAAGCTAAACTGTTACATTGATTCTGTTGACCCGGATCACTGGTTGCTGCGGAAAACGAGGAGGTCAAAAGGGGGTGAGTGTAACCGACGTGAAATGACTAGCTAGTTAGCGGGGTGCAAGATAATAGCGTTTCAATTGGTGACGTCACTCGCTCTGAGACCTTGAAGTAGTTGTTTCCCTTGCTCAGCAAGGGCCGCGGCTTTTGTGGAGCGATGGGTAACGATGCTTCGTGGGAGGCAGTTGTCGATGTGTGCAGAGAGACTCTGGTTCGCGGCAAGGAGAGCGACGGAAGCTATACTGTTACACACACACAAATCCAGGATTTTGGGGGATTTTAAATGTTTAAACAATGTCACCGGATCATGTCTCTTACAATTAACAAAATAAACGACATTCTGTTCATTCCGTAAACCTCCAAAGGCACTGTCTAATTTTTCTAATGTCCTCTGTATTTGCAGGACCAGCAATCTGCATTGCATGCCCTAAGACCACTGGCATGTTGTTTGCATTTCAGCCATATCCGCATGAATCATACCGTCGCACAAACATCAACAGCCACAAATTCAGAGAATTTAAACGAGCCCCACTTATGCTTGACGTACAGTACACACATACTGCCGTACCGCCGGTGCTGCTGTGGATGTCATCCCTTCGACAGGGAGCAAGAAATAATGAAATGACAGAGAATCCAAAGACCTTTCCGATGAGATGGGAAGCAGGCCTCATCAATACTTGCAGATGATATCTGTTCTCCATCTGCAGTTTTTCTGCAGCCGAGTTTGACAGTGTCAGACAAGTAAGGCATTGGGTTACTGCACAGGCTGGAGATGATTTATCCTTGGGCTTCACTGCCCATCCTATCTCTGCTTCCGCCCACATTCCTGTAGTAGCCAGGCTATCCAGGCATCAGGAAAATGCACACACACAATGCACAGTTAAATCGCATGCCACAGAGCTATGCTTTTTTCCCAAGCTTTCTATTTCCATATTATTGGACAGTTGCAGAACAGATAAGAGGCATGGAATATTTTACATCCTGTGTCACTGTAAATTAGAACTAAACAACAAACTTTTGAATTAAATGTTGTCTACTATATCACACACAAGTTGCAATGCAGAAATGAGCCCCCACAACAGTAGTCCTAAAGCAATATTGAAAAACATAACCTTTAGAAAGTATTATCATACCATTTCAAAATAGGTATTCTAGTCGTGCAATTTGTGATGGAATGTTTTCTTAACACTTTAAATATGACATTTTTGTCATTTTACTTCACTGTACCATACAACACAGGTAAAGGTAAATCCTGAGGATTACTATGAGGACATATTAAATGGGACTGTGAATGCTTATCACAATTCATACAATCACAACTGCATTCAATCACCAATAGGCAATATTTTGCAATATTCCCCGTCATGCTGTGCATGGGGTAGAAATGTCTAACAAATCAAACTATAGTTCTTACTGACCTTGCCTTATGTGGTGACATTAAAATGCGCTCTGTGTGGCCTAATGGTATATGTTAACCACGGCATCCACTCAAACATTTTAATGTCCATGACTTTAACACTTTCTTTGTTCACAGTAAACAATCATCTCCTGTCTCCATTGATTACCTTGGACTGTCAAAAGCTATTTGCACCAATTATAGTATTATGTTACTATACTTCAGACACAAAGGAGTTAACAATAGGCAAGCTACAAACCTTCTGTATGCAGCCTTGATAATGTTGAGATTCACTGTGATGTGCTGATGCAATTGAATTCATGGACCAATTGAGGCTATCTCAAAACTATTTCTGCCCAATTGGATATGGTACAAAAGACTGTAGCGTTGTTATCCATTTGGTATGACTGTTCTCTTTTTCAGTTGAATTGATTGCTAAATCTCTAAGCTTACTCTCCTTCCCACTCTCTTTGTGAACTGAATGCTAATACATATAACGTTCACAGTTCTCTGCTTTGGGAAATTGCCAGTCATCTTGACAACTACTTTTAAATAGCATGTGGCGCCCTCGAACTTGCTTTAGTGAAAACTTTTCACTTCTTAGGTGTCATGCGTTCTGTCAAGGACTATTTATGACAATTTTACTGCTGCTATTACAGACTTAGTACTTTCTATGCTGCTGTTGCTACCACCTCTACAACTAGCACTGTTACTACTTTAACTACTGCTGCTACAGGAGTAATTACAACTAGTTGTACTACTAGTACTACTATTAGTTCTAATATTTCCACTTTTAATACTACTAATACTACTACTATTGTTGTTGCTGCTACTACTACTACTACCACTGCTACAATAACAGCTCGATAGCTGTTTCGGTATTCATGACATACTACTGCTTTTACACTATAGAAATGGTTAGTCGAAGAACTTGACTGGGCTGCACAGTGCCCTGACCTCAACTCCATCGAACACCTTGGGATTATTGGAACGCCGACTGCGAGCCAGGCCTAATTGCTCAACATCATTGCCTGACCTCACTAATGCTCGTGGTTGAATGGAAGGAAGTCCCTGCAGCAATGTTCTAGTGGAAAGCCTTCCCAGAAGAGTGGTGGCTGTTATAGCAACAAAGGTGGGACCAACTCCATGTTAATGTACATGATTTTGAATTGAAATGTTCGATGAGCAGGTGTCCACATACTTTTGGTCATGTAGTATATGATGATGTGCTATACTGTAATTACTATTACTATTTTCTTTTTTAATCGCAAATAGAACTAGTGTGGGTAGTGTTTAAGATATGGGCTTGCTAGGAGGGAATAATTGTGAGGCTGGAACGAAGCCTTTCCAGCACAGATGACACAGAATCCTGAATGTTTTACAGACTATGAAATGCAGTCGATAGGCCTACTCCTCATCTTGAAATGGCTGATCTCTTCAGCTGGCTGCCTCATGCACTTCCTAAGCTGTGCCACACTTCTTTTTAGTGCTCACCCTTTCATTGAAGATGCTCAAGTCAAGCGATCAAACACGGTCCATGTGTACTCATTGAATGGGATTGCTCCGCGACCAAAGGGGACTGACAACATTAGGCTTCTTTTGCTGGGAGTTGAACGTGACATTAATGAGAAGTTCGATCTTACAAGTAATTTTGATCGCATTTTTGGAAAATAATGGTGTGGAAATAAAATATGCATATTTCCTTTGAGACTAAAGCATAAATCACTTACAAAGCACAATGTCTGTTTTATTTATTTTACAACTTTGGGACAAATGAGATCAGAGGGAACAGGGCATTAGATTTGCCTTTCAGCTTGCGATTGATCTCGATAGTAACCACACAGAAAATGCATTTGAACAAGTAAAAAGCGTTGTTCAACATAGGGTTGCAAAATTACGCAAACTTTACCAAAATTACCACGTTTTCCAAAAATCCTGAATGGAAGATTTCTGGAATCAGTAGGGAATATGCAGGAGATCTGGGAAATCTTCCAAATGAGATTTCTGGAAAACCTGGTAATTTTGGGCAAGTTTTGAATTGTGCAACCCTAACTCAATATAAGAATACAACCCACATGTTTTAATTTGACTTTGTCTTTCCTCCAGTGTAAGTGGGTGTAATATGAGATATTTCTACAGGCAAGTTGTTGCTTGTAAACCCATTACGACCCCAACAAATTGAATGAAGGGTTCAATTAAAGGTGATAAGCAAAGACGTCCCTGTTTTTTTCAAACGATTTGCAACAGCTAAATACATCATATTATGATATGGAGTAATATTTTGGTCAGAGTAGAGGTTGTATCCTTAATATAACTCTAAGTGGAGCATGACCACATGGTATAACAACCTGGTTAAAATAACAATTACAGACAGGTTGAAAACTGTTTGAAATAATGTAATTACAGACTGGTTGAAATAAATGATTCCATGAAGAAATAAACAAAGTCATAAAGCAACTAAGTCATGAACCGCAATATGTTTCAGCATTCATCATTTTGGAATCGTTGCTGTAATGATATCTTCACCTTAAACATAACCAACCTGAAGTTAATTTGTTACTATACTCAATATGTATGGTGTACAAAACAGGCAGGGACAGAAGATCCTATTTTAAATTTTTGATATCAAATTGCACATTCTTAATCAAATATAATAATTTTTTTGTAACACAGAATCCACTGATATTTGTCGTTTCATTCATTCTACTGTTTGGCTCTGGGCATTAACATTTTCTGCTGTATATCAAGTGTATATAAAATCACATATGTTTTCATTCCGTGGCGTTAGCAATATCATTACAGCAACGACTCCAAAATGATGAATGCTGAAACATATTGCGGTTCATGACTTAGTTGCTTTATGACTTTGTTTATTTCTTCATGGAATCATTTATTTTGGCGTGATGTATTTAACAGTCACATTAACTAAATCCTCTTTGTCTCCCTCTTGCCTGCTAGGAAATATTGTGGCTTTGACCTATCATATAAAGGCCATTTATAAATGACCAGGGGAGTGTCAGTAAAGAGCTTTTAGTCTATTGAGAGGTCTTACACCGGAACATTGTAAGAGCACCTCTGAAAGACAATGCCATACATTCAGAGATAATGTCATACACGTGTTCATCCATCTTGCTTTTATAGATTCACATCATTTTTTAATGATGGATAGGATATTTTAAAAAGCAATGGGCTGCCAGTATATCAAATTGCTGCCATATCAACCACATCCTTGTTACATTTATGTTATACTCTATCCAGTTAAGGGAATAGCAATGGGAAATGTCAACCACCCAAGACACTGGATAGTTCAGTGACTTTTAACGTGGCACTGTCATAGGATATCATCTTTCCAACAAGTCAGTTTGTCAAATTTCTGCCCTGGTAGTGCTGCCCCGGTCAACTAAGTGCTATTATTGAGAAGTGGAAACGTCTAGAGAGGACCAACTCCATATTAATGCCCATGATTATGGAATGAGATGTTCCAGCAGTTGTCCACATACTTTTGGCCATGTAGTGTATCCAATTGTGTTCCCCCATCAGTTTTTAACTCCGCCCCAAATCAGGGGATTGAACCTCCGTGGAATACTGAACATTCAATATGTTGAATTACCTTTAAGGGGACACTTTATTTCACTTTCAATCCAAATTTGAAAAAGATTTCCTTTCTGATCGTGTGGCTTTGCTCGTGTGACAGTAGCCTTTCCTTTTGATTCTTCGCAAATCATAACTTTTAAAGGCATCATTCTTTACTCATTCCTCACTCAATTAGTAGTAGACCACATACAATTGATTGTCCCTTGACAAGTATGTTTATTATCATGAATAATACCAAGCATAACTGGAATTTGTAGTTGTCAATATTGTCCTAATCTCCCACTGAAATAACCCATTTATTCTAAGGGCAACAATAGATAGGAATTTTCTACTCAGCCTCACTCATCAAAGTTCAGGATTACAGTAAACAAACAGTGGCAGGTCTGGCCAGTGTTTCTTCACGGTATGCTGAGATAGTGCTGAATGGATGTTTTAATAATAAACTGTGGCAGTGCGGAGCCCAAGTCTCCTCCTAACGCTGTTGGAAGCTGTCAGTAAAACATGTTAAAAATTCATTTAGAATCCAAATCCCATTTGTCTAAGACAACTCTTATTTTCCCAGCCATTCTATTGACTCAGCCTCGTGCTTCAATACATTAAATCATATGTGTGTGACTCCAGAGTGGTTGCTATTTGCAACTGGCAGATAAACCGGATTCATAAATCAAATGGACGGTTGTACAACTGGATATAAAAAAAAAAAAAAAAAACTTTGCAGTGAATGACAATGATTTTGCAGAGAAAGAATGTACATTTACATTAGAGGGATTTCATGACCAGTGTGGTTTATACAGTATGTCATATTTCCTCATTGCGCCATTCCGCCCGCTCATTTCCTTGAGGATATGTTCTCATGAATTATCCTGAAACCTCCTTGGCAGCAGGCGCAGAGGCATTAAGCTAGTCAAAGATTAAATGCAAGGTCTTTAAAACTAGGGAAAGCCTTCACTGAACATGCCTTTGACGCTGAGGAAAGAAATTGAAACCAACAATGAATAACTCTGTAGCCATGACAGTAACAGCTACACGAACAGATACATTAATAAGACTGCATCAATTAGCTTAATCAGTGAACACACCAATTATTACAGTTTTAGAATTATCTGGCCTGATTTAGTAGTAGGGTTATGATTTTCGAGATGCACAACACTCACTGGGGCTTTGCCATGATATGGTTGCCTATTGTTTTCTTAGCTTGTTTATTAAAGCATTACTCATAACATTGAAATTATCCATTTATTGGATGATTTTTTGTTTCGCTATTGATGCTGTTGTCATGGGAAACTTTAATATCAGTCTCTAATTCATGGCCATTGATCTGGAAGAACATTGGTAGAAGAAATTTGGCAGATAAACTGGCAATACTGAGCACTCTCTCCCTCCCTCCCTCTATCTATCTATCCATATCCCTCTCACTATAACTCTCTCTCCCTCTCGCTTAGCTTCCCTTGGGAGAGAATGTGTGTTTGAAGTTAAGGCTTTGTTTATCCGCCTGTTTATACTGTGCTGTCAAATTATCTCTCTAAGTGACGATGTAGCATCCACCAGGGTTTATAATGAAGAGGTGGAGGTGACACAAGGCTAGCTCTTGAGCTTAAAGGGTATCATCACCATGTGTTCCCTTAAAGCACATTGCTGTCCGGGCCAGTTCCAGGCATAAGCAACATCTTTTTTTTAGGAACTCAGTCAGGGCTCAACTTACCATTAAATGTAGGAATAGTAGTATACAATTTTGAAAATTGGCTGTGCATAGGCAGATTATCTATTGTTATGACAGTCACTCAATTAGCCATGTCAGCTAACCTTTTTTAGATTGTTAGTTAGTCTAGCCAGTTATCTAAATTTGTATTAATCCTGGCTGAATTATGACCAGGTGTAACAGGGTTAGTTACAGTACGATTCCACTGCAGAGATGTCAATTGAATGTTTATGTATTCTAATTTGTTGGTTCAAATTGGATATCAATAAGGTGTAATGCCATTGTCTACGCTTGCAGATAGGGGGAGATCTCAAATGTACATTCTTCCCAGACTGATATTGATATGCAAGCTAAGAATCACAAATCTACAGTCATCAACATATTGTTGTCCTTCACATCTAATGTGCTTTCTTGTGTCTATCGTCAGAATAAACACTATCAACTGGGAATGTTGGCTGGACAGTCCTTTCTTTAAAAACATAACGCAAGAGAGTTACGAAGTACAATCACATTTGTTACACTGGACCGAGACCAGTATTCTTGTCTTCATGGGACATGTGTTACACTGGCACTCAGGGCACATGCCCAGTGGCCTTGACCTCCAGGGGAACCCCATACATTTTTTCTGTCCACCATCAAGAGGGGGGCCACTAAAAAGTTGTGCTGCTAGGGCCCCCAAAAGGTTAGAGCCAGCCCTGCTGCTGCTGGTTGAAAAGCTGACTGGCATGGCTGGGTTTCTTGACACGTTTTATTTATTGATTTCATGTGTGTCTGGAAATGACAACTATTAGTTGTTTTCTGGCAAAAACTGAAAAATAGTTGGCAATCATGAGAACATTGCATATGTATGAGACAATCCAGTGCAAAACTGAAAATGTAACCCACCTACTGGAACATTCCCCAGCTCACTCCTCATTTCCAAGCATGAACTTGAAAACATCCCCTCACTAAACCATATACTACGTGCCACACCACATTCATAGTTTTACCGACTTTAAACAATTACCTCCACATTAATGGAGGCCTGTTGCTGTTACGGAGCGGAGGAAAACAATAAATAACTGGACACTGATCCATTGTCTCACGCTTCAAGTTGTCAGTCTCTGAAGGATAATTACAGTGACGGCGAGACAGCCATTCACTGTGCTTTACTGTCCACCCTAAGGTGAAGAGACAAATTGGAAATGTCCGGGCATCCAATGGAGACGATTTATGGGTCTTTTCAGTATTAATTCTCCCTGATGGCTGAAGTCAAAGTAGAGAGCCTTCCACCCTAGCCTCCAGGGAGGGATTAAGCTTAGTGCTTCATCTCTCTGATGTGGCAATCAGCTAGGAGGAAATGATGCCGGTCGGTTCGGTCGCTAGCTACCACAGGGAGGGCTAGTTTCTGTGTGGAGCGCCACAGCTATCTGTGACAGGAACGAAACGTTTCTGCCGCTTTCCTTGCATCCATTATCTCTCTTATGGGGAAACAGCATGGGTCCTTGGAGGAAATTGTTTCGAAAGTATTAAACCTAACAAATGAATGGCGACACAGGAGTTGATGTACTCCCTTCTGAAGTAACAAATGGAGTTGTGTTAAGCCTTTCTCTCTGCAACAACAGAGCAGAGTTTAAACAGTGCCTAAATTGGGAAACAAATAAAGGCAGCAATTCATTTTTACAGCTGCATTGACAAATCAATGTGCCATTGGTCTGAAGGGAAGGTTCTGGTTGACCTATTTGTAATTGAAGAGTCAGTGTACACAGTAGTCAGTCTGAGGAATAGATCCCTGTCAAGTTGGATTGATAAACCTTAGGCCTATCCCTTGAGGCAAGAAGGAAAACTGTGATTCCATCCGCTATGCAGTATTCAGTGCTACATTTACAGTAATGGTTGTTGTGTGTTGTAGGTAATACATAGTACATGTGTCAACATTTAAAGGTTTTATATTTGATTTCATTTGATTTCATGTCCCTGACTGAACCAATGTCCTGTTGCTGTTGGTAGGAGCTATGAGTTCCTAGAAATGAAAAGTATTTTTGCTTTCAAATAGTGGGGATCACAGTCTAACTGCACTTTGAATAGTGGGGATCACATTCTACTGTGCTTTGAATAGTGGGGATCACATTCTACTGTGCTTTGAATAGTGGGGATCACAGTCTACTGCCCTTTGAATAGTGGGGATCACAGTCTACTGCCCTTTGAATAGTGGGGATCACATTCTACTGTGCTTTGAATAGTGGGGATCACAGTCTACTGCCCTTTGAATAGTGGGGATCACAGTCTACTGCCCTTTGAATAGTGGGGATCACATTCTACTGTGCTTTGAATAGTGGGGATCACATTCTACTGTGCTTTGAATAGTGGGGATCACAGTCTACTGCCCTTTGAATAGTGTGGATCACAGTCTGACTGCCCCTGTCAGTGGGAACCACGCTCAGGGCAACTGTCTACCTTTGATGGGCAAACAGCTTACCGTGTGCAGTTAAATTCTGCCATTCCACATTTGTACTGTAGGCTATCGTAGTATAATGATTTTGATAACACTTATCAAATGATTATCGAACACCTCTGGCAAAGGCTGTGCTGTTTTATACATTGTACTGTGAGGTATGTTTACATTTGCTGAAGGTTTACTATTGCTGGTCAATGCTTCAGGTGAAGTTAAAGTCAATTTCCCAAACAAGGCTATATGGCCTGAAGTTTCTTACCTGGGACCTTCAGATAAACTCGATTTTGAAGTTTGAAATCTGTCTGCTTGCAGTATAAAATTGGGGAGACTTTTAGTGTACTGAAATTTGAACACACAAAAATACTGAAGAATGACAATTGGGTATAAATTTGTATTGTCAACAATGATTGTAATTGGTTTTGTTTTTGGTGGTTTTGTTCACACTTCCCTCAGTTTGCAGCTTGAGTGCTCTCCCTAAAATTTGGTAAAGAGTTGGGCGACTTCAAAAGCCTATACTCTTATAAAAAGGGTGCAATTTAGAGCCTAAAATGGTTCTTCGGCTGATCCCATAGAAGAAACCATTGAAGAACCCTTTTGGATGCCAGTAGAACTCTTTTGGTTCCAGGTAGAACCCTTTTGGAACCCTTTTTTCTAAGAGTGTAGGCATTAACTCAGGTCTAACAAATCTTTTTTTATTTTTTATGTTTTATTTCACCTTTATTAAACCAGGTAGGCCAGTTGAAAACAAGTTCTCATTTACAACTGCAACCTGGCCAAGATAAAGCAAAACAGTGCGACACAAACAACAACACAGAGTTACACATGGAATAAACAAACATACAGTCAATAAAACAATAGACAAAAGGAGTCTATATACAGTGTGTGCAAATAAGTTGAGATAAGGGAGGTAATGCAATAAATAGGCCATGGTGGCCTCCACGCAGACAAACCGCTGCCTTTGGAACATCTACATTTTAAAAAAAAGTGTATTTATTTTTATTTCACCTTTATTTAACCAGGTTGGCCAGTTGAGAACAAGTTCTCATTTACAACTGCGATCTGGCCAAGATAAAGCAAAGCAGTGCGACAAAAACAAAAACACAGAGTTACACAAACGTACAGTCAATAACTCAATAGAAAAATCTATGTACAGTGTGTGTCGTGACACTTCTACCGAAGGTAACTCCTCTCCCTGTTCGGGCGGTGCTCGGTGTCGCCGGTCTACTAGCCGCTACCGATCCCTTTTTCTTTTTCTGTTCCTTTTCACACCTGGTTTCCAATTGCTTTGATTTCTGTGGGTATATAGGGCACCTGTTACCTGCCGTAATTCGTGCAGGATTAGATTTGTGTGTATTGCGCTCGATTGTATTTGATGTTTGTTCGCTATTACGCACGTGTATGTAAAGTGTCGGAACTGTGTTTGTTCCTCCGTGCGTTTGCACGAGTTTCTGAGTATTCGAGAGCGTAGTTTTGGGATTTTTGTCTGTGCCGTTTTGTATTGGTGGACTATATTATTAAACACGCTTCTCAGACATCCCTGCTCTCCTGCGCCTGACTCCTACACCTCTCACCAAGACGCATGTTATCACAGTGTGCAAATGTAGAAGAGTAGGGCGGTATAAGGCAATAAATAGGCCATAAAGCCGAAATAATTACAATATAGCATTAACACTGGAGTGATAGATGTGCAGATGATGATGTGCAAGTAGAGATACTGGGGTGCAAAAGAGCAAGAGGATAAGTAACAATATGGGGATGAGGTAGTTGAGTGTGTTAATTGCAGATTAGCTGTGTACAGGTACAGTGATTGGTAAGCTTCTCTGACAGCTGATGCTTAAAGTTATTGAGGGAGATATAGGACTCCAGCTTCAGTGATTTTTGCAATTCGTTCCAGTTATTGGCAGCAGAGAACTGGAAGGAAAGGCGGCCAAAGTAAGTGTTGGCTTTGGGGATGACCAGTGAAATATACCTGCTGGAGCGCATGCTACGGGTGGGTGTTACTATGGCGACGAGTGAGCTGAGATAAGGCGGGGCTTTACCTAGCATAGATTTATAGATGACCTTGAGCCAGTGGGTTTGGCGACGAATATGTAGCGAGGGCCAGCCAACAAGAGCATACAGGTCGCAGTGGTGGGTAGTATATGGTGCTTTGGTGACAAAACGGATGGCACTGTGATAGACTACATCCAGTTTGCTGAGTAGTTTCTTCAGGTCTTTGTGTTTCATTGAAACAACTCACTTACAGACGCATTCTAAAAAAAGCTAAACTCAACAACTTAGATGGACAGAAATAGTGAAAATATTGTGGTACATTGTTAGCATCGTCCTGCATACTATACATGTTATCTTTCCAAAGAATAAAGACAATCTTTCATAATGTATAAAGTGCATATCAAGAGTACCTAACCTTGATGTACTCTACAAGACAGGCTATTAACATAAGTGGTAGTGTTCTCTATGAGGTGAATATACATTAATTATTATTTATTTATTTTATTTAACCAGGTAAGCTAGTTGAGAACAAATTCTCATTTGCAACTGCGACCTGGCCAAGATAAAGCATAGCAGTTCGACACATACAACAACACAGAGTTACACATGGTATGAACAAAACATACAGTCAATAATACAGAAGAAAACAAAGTCTATATACAGTGAGTGCAAATAAGGTCAAATAAGGGAGTTAAGGCAATAAGTGGGCCACGGTGGCGAAGTAATTACAATATGGCAATTAAACACAGGAATGGTGGATGTGCAAGTAGAGATACTGTGGTGCAGAAGGAGCTAAATAAATAAATACAATATGGGAATGAGGTAGATAGATGGGCTGTATACAGATGGGCTATGAACAGGTGCAGTGATCTGTGAGCTTCTCTGACAGCTGGTTCTTAAAGCTAGTGAGGGAGATGGGAATCTCCAGCTTCAGTGATTTTTGCAGTTCGTTCCAGTCAGTGGCAGCAGAGAACTGGAAGGAAAGGCGACCAAAGGGGGAATTGGCTTTGGGGGTGACCAGTGAGATATACCTGCTGGAGCGTGTGCTACGAGTGGGTGCTGCTATGGGGAACAGTGAGCTGAGATAGTGCGGGGCTTTACCTAGCAGAGACTTGTAGATAACCTGTAGCCAGTGGGTTTGGCGACGAGTATGAAGTGAGGGCCAGCAAACGAGAGCGTACAGGTTACAGTGGTGGGTAGTATATGGGGCTTTGGTGACAAAACGGATGGCACTGTGATAGACTGCATCCAGTTTGTTGAGTAGAGTGTTGGAGGCTATTTTATAGATGACATCGCCGAAGTCAATGATTGGTAGGATGGTCAGTTTTACGAGGGTATGTTTGGCAGCATGAGTGAAGGAAGCTTTGTTGTGAAATAGGAAGCCGATTCTAGATTTAATTTTTGATTGGAGATGCTTAATGTGAGTCTGGAAGGAGAGTTTACAGTCTAGCCGGACACCTAGGTATTTGTAGTTATCCACATATTCTAAGTCAGAACCGTCCAGAGTAGTGATGCTGGATGGGCGGGCAGGTGTGGGCAATGATCGGTTGAAGAGCATGCATTTAGTTTTATTTGCGTTTAAGAGCAGTTGGAGGCCACGGAAGGAGAGTTGTATGGCATTGAAGCTCGTCTGGAGGTTAGTTAACACAGTGTCCAAAGAAGGGCCAGAAGTATACAGAATGGTGTCGTCTGCGTAGAGGTGGATTAGAGAATCACCAGCAGCAAGAGCGACATCATTGATGTATACAGAGAAGAGAGTCGGCCCGAGAATTGAACCCTGTGGCACCCCCATAGAGACTGCCAGAGGTCCGGACCACAGGCCCTCCGATTTGACACACTGAGCCCTATCAGAGAAGTAGTTGGTGAACCAGGCGAGGCAATCATTTGAGAAACCAAGGCTGTTGAGTCTGCCAAAAAGAATGTGGTGATTGACAGAGTCGAAAGCCTTGGCCAGGTCGATGAATACAGCTGCACAGTAATGTTTCTTATCGATGGCGGTTATGATATCATTAAGGACCTTGAGCGTGGCTGAGGTGCACGCATGACCAGCTCGGAAACCAGATTGCATAGCAGAGAAGGTACGATGTGATTCAAAATGGTCAGTAATCTGTTTGTTGACTTGGCTTTCGAAGACCTTAGAGATGCAGGGTGGGATAGACATAGGTCTGTAGCAGTTTGGGTCTAGAGTGTCTCCCCCTTTGAAGAGGGGGGTGACCGCAGCAGCTTTCCAATCTTTGGGAATCCCAGACTATACAAAAGAGAGGTTGAACAGGCTAGTAATAGGGGTTGCAACAATTTCGGCAGATCATTTAAGAAAGAGAGGGTCCAGATTGTCTAGCCCGGCTGATTTGTAGGGGTCCAGATTTTGCAGCTCTTTCAGAACATCAGCTATCTGGATATGGGTGAAGGAATAATTTGGGGGCTTGGGCAGGTTGCTGTGGAGGGTGCCGGGCAGTTGACCGGGAGTTTGTACTGCAGGATGCAAATTTCTGTTTAAAAAAACTAGCCTTAGCTTTCCTAACTGCCTGTGTATATTGGTTTCTAATTTCCCTGAAAAGTTGCATATCACAGGGCTATTCGATGCTAATGCAGAACGCCACATTATGTTTTTGTGCTGGTCAAGGGCAGACAGGTCTGGAGTGAACCAAGGGCTATATCTATTCCTGGTTCTACATTTTTTGAATGGGGCATGTATATTTTTGCACTTTTAAAGAATAACCAGGCATCCTCTACTGTCGGGATGAGGTCAATGTCATTCCAGGATACCCCGGCCAGTTCGATTAGAAAGGCCTGCTCGTAGAAGTGTTTTAGGGAGCGTTTGACAGTGATGAGGGGTGGTCGTTTGCTCGCAGACCCATTATGGATGCAGGCAATGAGGCAGTGCTGAGATCTTGGTTGAAAACAGCAGAGGTGTATTTGGAGGGTGAGTTAGTTAGGATGATATCTATGAGGGTGCCCGTGTTTACGGATTTGGGGTTATATCTGGTAGGTTCATTGATAAATTGTGTGAGATTGAGGTCATCAAGCTTAGATTGTAGGCTGGCCGGGGTGTTAAGCATGTCCCAGTTTAGGTCAGCAAGCAGCACGAGCTCAGAAGATAGATGGGGGGCAATCAGTTCACATATGGTGTCGAAGGCACAGCGGTGGGCAGAGGGTGGTCTATAGCAATTTCCATCATAATTTGCAAATAAATTCATTAAAAATCCTACAATGTGATTTTCTGGATTTTTTTTCCCTCATTTTGTCTGTCATAGTTGAAGTGTACCTATGATGAAAATTACAAGCCTCATGTTTTTAAGTGGGAGAACTTGCACAATTGGTGGCTGACTAAATACTTGTTTGCCCCACTGTATATTTACGCTCAGTGTGTCGTCTTGATCGCTGGTGAAAAGTTTGTTTATTTTTTAGAATTGTCCGTCTCTCTCCCTCTCTCTCTCGGTTGTGGTTAGAGTGGGTTGTTCAGAGTGACATTCCTTCATTCGTTATAGAATGAATGTTTCGGCAGTTGTCGTTCTTCGCGTTCAATGATACCAAATTCCTAGCTACAGACTACAGTAATTAATATCAAAGACTTGTTCTTATTCTGTCAGTATCGATAGTCTAAGAGTTCAACCACGTGGTATGGTTAAAAGATTCAGCAATAGTCTTCAACCTTCGTCCTCTCCTGATGGAGAAAAACATGGTCTGGAGATACTTTCTCAAAGTTGGGTTTTACTTGGAATTGCAGAAAAGGGGCTGTCCCAGGATGCCTGACCCTAACTGGGCTCAGGGGCGGTCCTCTGATTCAGTTAAACTCAAAAGGGAATTGGCGTTTCCTTCATTAAATAGTCCAAAATCACATTGTAAAATTGTGTAAACAGTATCATACAAATTCATCTTATACAACAATTAGATGTAAACCTCATATCTGAGGCTATTATAGAAGCAGCATTATGGTAATGTGGCCACACCGTCTCCCATGAGCTTCCCCAAGTTGTAACAAACGGACCAGTTCGTAGCTGGATTCTTCACCGATCTTTTATAACTTCTCTGGAACATGAAATTTGTTCGAACCTTGAGTTCTGTGAGGTGGAAGAAATTCCATTGTTCTCTATGAAACTTCACTCTGTCTCTATACTGTGTGGCCATGAGGAGATCCTCAGGAATTTATGACCGCTCTCTGACCACAGCAGCCTAGTTGAAGGAGGAAAGGAGGGGCAGGGAGAGGGGGATGGGGCTTGCTATACCCAAAGAGGGCAACGTCATGACACTGCAGATCGATGCATTATATCGTAACAAAACATGATCTAGTACTCAAAATAAAGTATCTCTTGTACACAGTATTAATATATTTTCCAACAACAACATACTGTAATGTTTAATTCTACTGTCTTTAAACTACCAACCTTAACACTGGTTACATTGCTGGAACTCTTTTGTTAACAATGTTTATTTGACAATAATTATTGCTGGAACTTTTCCGTGATGGCTAGGGGTAGACTGCCCTGCCATTCAGACTCTGCCGGAGATTATTCTGCCCCATTATGGCAACATGTCTATCTAACAGTCATTCAGATGCACAACTTGTTGACGGAGTCTTTGGGGTCGAGGCTGTAGTTGAATGGCCTTGTCAGGTGCAGGCAGGCTCTGCCCTGTCAGTGTCTCTGTCACTTGTAGTCCATTGTCCTGACTGTGGTTGTATCCACAGTTTCACAAAAGAAACATGTCTTATGGCCCTCTTGCTATTCCTTTTCAGGACAACAGAGGTCCCCTTCCTGTCCACAATGGTGTATGGCTCTGGTTCGAAGGTAGTTGACAATTTGTTTTGCATTGTTTGCTGTTGCAGAACCATGTCAGCTTGTTGGATTGTGCTTTCAGTTGCTCTCCTTGATCTGTCAGTGTTCTGTCGGCCCTTCTCCTTACTTTCAGCCAAATGGCATTGTTGTGTGGTTCAGCTCCTCGTTGCATGTTGGCTGACAGCTTGGGCAGTTTGGTTCTAATTTGGCAGTTGAACAACAGTTCACCTGGACTGCGGCCTGTGACTGAGTGTGGTGGACTCCTGTAGACCATGAGAAACGTTTGTAGTTCTGTTCGCCAATCCTTCCCTTCGGATTGAGCGGAGCAAATTGCTTTGACAAGCGTCCTGTTCTGTCTTTCAGAACAGTATGGAGTGATGCAGCAGTGTCGGATCCCATTTTCCTCCACGTATGCTCGAAAATCACTTGTGGTGAGAGTAGCGCCATTATCCGTCACAATGGACTCAGGATACCCATGGACTGAGAACGTCAGCCTTAGGCTTTTGATTATATTGGCAGTGGTGATGCAGTTTAGGATACTCACATCAACCCATGTTGAGTAGTAGTCTGTTACGAGGAGGTGTTCTCCTGTTGGAAATGGCCCAAACATGTCAATGGCTAGGATCTACCATGGTTTAGCTGGTAGCTCTGTTCTGACTGTGTGGACCTGATTTGGTGGTGTGCCATTGACTTGACATGCTGGACATGAGCAGTTCAACCTCTTTATCAATGTTTGGCCAACACACTTTTGTGCTCAGTCTCTGTTTAGTTTTTACTATCCCCCGATGCCCTTCGTGTGCTAACATCAAAGTCTGTTTCTGAGCTGCTCGTGGCATAATAAAGTGGTTGCCTCAGAACTATCTGTCCAACAATAGAGAGTTCTTCTTGAACACATCGGTATGCACACATTGGTATGCAGTGTCGCATGTGCTCCAATCACCCTGTCTGATGCTTGTTTGTAGAGTAGCTAAAACTGGGTCATTTGCTGACATTTCTTCCAGCTCTCGTGTGGTGAATGCACATGGCACTGCGTGTTTGGCTACGTAGTAGATGTGGTCGTCCCCGTAGTGTAGAGATGCTGGAGGGTTCAGAGTCATCCGTGACAGTGAGTCGGCTGCATTCTGAGGCCCAGGCTTTTATACAACCTTGAATCTGTAAGGCGGTATTCTCAGTGCTCATCTCTTGATCCTTGCTGGTGGTTTGGATTTTGGAGAATAAATAGTCTAAAGGATTGTGGTCGGTTACCATTACAAAGTCTTTGCCATAGAGAAACACATGAAACTTCTCGCATGCCCAGACTATGGCGAGTGCCTCTCTTTCAGTCTGAGAATAACATCGCTCTACAACTGTGAGAGCACAGCTAGCAAAGTACACTGGCCTGTGTGAACCATATTTTTGCTTCTGACTCAAGATAGCCCCTAGCCCCACTGGACTAGCATCCACAATCACGTGTCTCTGCATCTTGATTGAAGTAGGCCATGTTGTGTGAACTGGCCAGTGCGTTCTTCAACTAGTTGAATAATGATTCTTGTTCATCTCCCCATGTCCATTTGCATGATGGTTTTGTGTGGTTTGGATGTGGTTGCCAGATTAGGGTTAAATCTACAACAGTAGTTTACTAGCCCTAAAAAAATCCTCACTTCAGCAGCATTTGTTGGTCTGAGTGTGTTCTGCACCGCTTCCACCTTTGACTGTGATGCTACGATTCCATTCTTGGAGAAAACATGGTCCATGAACTACCTCTCCTCTCCGTCAGACAGAATTCACATTTGTCACTGTTGAGGGTGAGCCCCCTCTCCTGCAGCGTCTCACAACTTGGTGTAGTTGTTTGTTATGTTCTTGTGTGTTCTTCCCGAACACAACCTGAGATGTTGTGGACCCCCTCGATGCCTTGTAGGACTTGACGGATAATGTGCTGATATGACACTGAACATTAGTCTCTTGTAGTGCCACAAACCTTTGTGAGTGACAAATGTGGTCAGGGAACGAGACTCAGGTTTCAGTTCGATCTGATGATATCCCCACTTTTTCGTTCTGTGCGTGATTTCCTGCAGACAGCAATGTCAGTATTCTGCCATGACCAGCAAAGAGCCCGGATCTCAATCCCATTGAGCACATCTGGGACCTGTTGGATCGGAGGGTGAGAGCTAGGGCCATTCCCCCCCAGAAATGTCCGGGAACTTGCAGGTGCTTTGGTGGAAGAGTGGTGTAACATCTCACAGCAAGAACTGGCAAATCTGGTGCAGTCCATGAGGAGGATATGCACTGCAGTACTTAATGCCACACCAGATACTGACTGTTACTTTTGATTCCGCCCCCCTTTGTTCAGGGACACATGTCTGTGGAATTTGTTCAGTTTATGTCTCAGTTGTTGAATCTTATGTTCATACAAATATTTACACATGTTAAGTTTGCTGAAAATAAATGCAGTTGACAGTGAGAGGACTTTTCTTCTTTTGCTGAGTTCATATCCATTAGACCGGTGAGAGTGAGGTCCCTCTTGCACAGAAGCCATTTGCGCAACACATTTGAGTGACATTTGTCAATCACTTGGTCCCTTATGAAATTGTCTTTGAAATCTCCATAATCACATTAAGCAGCCAACTGTTTCAGTCTGCTCACAAACGTGTCCACTGATTCCCACTGCGCTTGTTCAGCTTGCCAAAACAAATGTCTCTCATAGGGAAAGTTTTTTTGTGCGGTGAAGTACTCATTTAGCTTTGTCAACGCGATCTCATCGTCCTTGTCTTCCCCCATGTCTTCTAACGTGGTGAATATATCCTGCACATCTGAAAAGAGCTTGTTTTCATGCAGCATCTTTGACTTCTGAAGCACTGATGATGTAACGGAATTCCTCTTCTTCAGAGGAGGAGTAGCAAGGATCAGACCAATGTGCAGCGTAGTAAGTGTCCATAATGATATATTTAATAAATCAACAGAACACTCAACAAAATAACAAAAGTACAAACAAACAACCGTATGGTGAAAACACTAACACAGGATACAACCACCCACAAAACACAATAGAAAACAGGCTACCTAAATATGGCTCCCAATCAGAGACAACGACTGACACCTGTCTCTGATTGAGAACCATACTAGGCCAAACACATAGAAATATAACAACAGAACAAAACATAGAATGCCCACCCCAACTCACGCCCTGACCAACTAAAATAAAGACATAAAAAAGGAACTAAGGTCAGAACGTGACAGTACCCCCTCCCCAAAGGTGCGGACCCTGGCCGCAAAACCTGAACCTATAGGGGAGGGTCTGGGTGGGCATTTACCGCGGTGGCGGCTCTGGAGCGGGACGTGGACCCCACTCCACCATAGTCTCGGCCTACTTACAGTGCCTTGCGAAAGTATTCGGCCCCCTTGAACTTTGCAACCTTTTGCCACATTTCAGGCTTCAAACATAAAGATATAAAACTGTCTTTTTTTGTGAAGAATCAACAACAAGTGGGACACAATCATGAAGTGGAACGACATTTATTGGATATTTCAAACTTTTTTAACAAATCAAAAACTGAAAAATTGGGCGTGCAAAATTATTCAGCCCCCTTAAGTTAATACTTTGTAGCGCCACCTTTTGCTGCGATTACAGCTGTAAGTCGCTTGGGGTATGTCTATCAGTTTTGCACATCGAGAGACTACATTTTTTTCCCATTCCTCTTTGCAAAACAGCTCGAGCTCAGTGAGGTTGGATGGAGAGCATTTGTGAACAGCAGTTTTCAGTTCTTTCCACAGATTCTCGATTGGATTCAGGTCTGGACTTTGACTTGGCCATTCTTGGCCACAACACCTGTGGTGTTGACTTGGCCACAACACCTGGATATGTTTATTTTTGAACCATTCCATTGTAGATTTTGCTTTATGTTTTGGATCATTGTCTTGTTGGAAGACAAATCTCCGTCCCAGTCTCAGGTCTTTTGCAGACTCCATCAGGTTTTCTTCCAGAATGGTCCTGTATTTGGCTCCATCCATCTTCCCATCAATTTTAACCATCTTCCCTGTCGCTGCTGAAGAAAAGCAGGCCCAAACCATGATGCTGCCACCACCATGTTTGACAGTGGGGATGGTGTGTTCAGCTGTGTTGCTTTTACGCCAAACATAACGTTTTGCATTGTTGCCAAAAAGTTCAATTTTGGTTTCATCTGACCAGAGCACCTTCTTCAGCATGTTTGGTGTGTCTCCCAGGTGGCTTGTGGCAAACTTTAAACAACACTTTTTATGGATATCTTTAAGAAATGGCTTTCTTCTTGCCACACTTCCATAAAGGCCAGATTTGTGCAATATACAACTGATTGTTGTCCTATGGACAGAGTCTCCCACCTCAGCTGTAGATCTCTGAAGTTCATCCAGAGTGATCATGGGCCTCTTGGCTGCATCTCTGATCAGTCTTCTCCTTGTATGAGCTGAAAGTTTAGAGGGACGGCCAGGTCTTGGTAGATTTGCAGTGGTCTGATACTCCTTCCATTTCAATATTATCGCTTGCACAGTGCTCCTTGGGATGTTTAAAGCTTGGGAAATCTTTTTGTATCCAAATCCAGCTTTAAACTTCTTCACAACAGTATCTCGGACCTGCCTGGTGTGTTCCTTGTTCTTCATGATGCTCTCTGCGCTTTTAACGGACCTCTGAGACTATCACAGTGCAGGTGCATTTATACGGAGACTTGATTACACACAGGTGGATTGTATTTATCATCATTAGTCATTTAGGTCAACATTGGATCATTCAGAGATCCTCGCTGCACTGAAAGTAAAGGGGCTGAATAATTTTGCACGCCCAATTTTTCAGTTTTTGATTTGTTAAAAAAGTTTGAAATATCCAATAAATGTCGTTCCACTTCATGATTGTGTCCCACTTGTTGTTGATTCTTCACAAAAAAATACAGTTTTATATCTTTGTTTGAAGCCTGAAATGTGGCAAAAGGTCGCAAAGTTCAAGGGGGCCGAATACTTTCGCAAGGCACTGTATGTGGCACCTTAGGAGTGGTGACCCTCGCCACTAGCAACGGGTCCCGAATGGACGGGAGATTCCGGCAGCACCGGACAGGCGTGAGACTCCGGCAGCTTCGGAGTGATGGGCGATTCCGGCAGCTCCGTACTGACCGGCGGCTCTGGCAGCTCCTGACTGACCGGAGGCTCTGGCTGCTCTTGACTGGCGGGCGGCTCTGGCAGCTCAGGACACACAAGAGACTCTGGCAGCTCTGGACAGGAGGGAGACTCTGGCAGCGCTGGACAGGAGGGAGACTCTGGCAGCGCTGGACAGGAGGGAGACTCTGGCAGCGCTGGACAGGAGGGAGACTCTGGCAGCGCTGGACAGGAGGGAGACTCTGGCAGCGCTGGACAGGCGGGAGCACCTGTAGGGAGGAGACGGAGAGACAGCCTGGTGCGGGGGGCTGCCACCGGGGGACCGTTGCGTGGAGGAGGCACCGGATAGACCGGATCGTGGAGGCGCACTGGAGGTCTTGAGCACCGAGCTTGCACAACCCTACCTAGTTGGATACTCCCCGGGCTGTGCTGGCGAACTGGGAACACCATGCGTAGGGCTGGTGCCATGTACACCGGCCCGAGGAGACGCACGGTAGACCAGATGCGCTGAGCCGGCTTCATGGCACCTGGCTCGATGCCCACTCTAGCCCGGCCAATACGAGGCGCTGCGCTGTAACGCACTGGGCTATGCCTGCGCACTGGGGACACCGTTTGGAGCAGGTTGAGAGCTTCAAGTTCCTTGTTGTCCGCATCACCAACAAACTATCGTTGTCCAAGCACACCAAGACAGTTTTGAAGAGGACATTACAAAACCTATTCCCCCTTAGGAGACTGAAATGATTTGGCATGGGTCCTCAGATCCTCATAAAGTTCTAAATTAAAGTTTACAATACTTAAAAAAATGTTTTATGTAAGTGTAAACGAAAAAACCCAGGGCAAAACAGCTCACATTTTAGGCTCCGACAGGGAAAGAGGAATAAGGCATCCACAAGTCACATTCAATAAGAATCAATAGGCACATCACCTCATTGTCCTCCCCAAAAAAACACAAAGAAATGCTCCTACAACCAGTAAATCAAAGAGGTGCCAAATACAGACTTACTTTAATAAGAATGCCATCAGAGGGTGGACTGTTTAAAGTAAGACCAGAATGGAGCCCAAGCATCATAATACAGTTTGGAGTTCCCACGTGTATTGAATTGCATTTTTCTAAATTTCAGAGCGCACAACTGATTTGAATATATTCTGACCTCAGTTTTGGAATCTTAAGTATTGTGGCATATTTGCTTAGAAATAACTACAATTATTCTATCTTCTTTCAATACATAAAGCAGATGGAATATAGCAGGACAGTTCTCACCATATTCTGTCTTCTCACTTTACACTCTCACTCTTTCCCACATACTGGGCCACCTGCTGTCGACATGTCTCCTCAATTCCTCACACAAACTCTATTTATGATGCAAACACTTCAACTTCATTGTCAGTCTGCTACGGTACTGAGATCGACAAAATTGGAATGTCCTCAAGGTGACATTATCATCCGAAGTAACTTCACGGATTGTCAGATCATTCAGCAGATATATAGAACATGTCTGATGATACAGTATGTGTTTTGCACTGTTGTTCAACCAATATAACCCGGTAAAAACTAATCATTTTAATCCAGTTTGGTGGCAATTACATTGTTAGAAAAAAAATCCTTTGTGGATCCAGCAGCACTGCAGTACAATAGTCCCACTGAGCACGCCACACTCAGGTGACCTTTCCCTTGGTGAGGGGGAAGAAGCAAACGGTTGCAATCTTATTGGTTGCCTGAGGAGGGGGAAACCCCTAGGAGGTGTCCTGAGGTGCCTACGTCCCTGAGGCAGACAGCTGGTCTGGGATCAGACTGAATATGGAGAGTGATTCCCCTGAGCTACAGCTGTCGCTGCAACTCAAACTCCCAGTGCGTTTAATGACAGCATATGTGCCGGAGCATATGTGTCAGAGTTGGACTGGGATAGGCTCATACTGCCAAGCAGGGTCTGAGTGGTAACCAACCAACCAGATCAATGCTCTCTCTCGTACTTATGATCAATGGGCCTGGTACATCAACTCGTCAGCAAAGAACTGTACAGCACGCCAAAGTAGCACACACCTTCCCAGGAGACCTTGTACAGCCCTCAGTGACGCTAACAGGCAGCACTGCACGATGTTTACAGGTTCAGATTAGAATAAGCAGGCAACCTTTCCCCTATTAGTCAAATTTATGCTGCTGTGTTCCCATTTTCTCTGCATTTAACCAACGTCCTCAGGGACTTGATTGTGGATGTTACTGTGGGATCTTTCCAGTTGGGGGTGCGCTAATCATGTGACCGTTGATGTCTCTCTGTGGTCTTCGGAGTAGCCCTGCAGTAGCACAGGTCTTGAACTAAGAAGTCACTTTTCTGATTTGATGAGGCAGAGTGCAGTGTCTATGTTGTGGGGGTTGAGCCACCTCCTGTGGAACTAATCTGAAAATTACTAAACAAAATAAAAAAAAATCATGCATGGGCAAACAAATGAAATAATGAGGCTTGATTCCAAAGAGACACCCAAAGCAGCACTTAGAAATTACCCCGGAAAAGCGATGGTAAACAAAGCTAATTAACGCTAGCATTCAATGCCCGGACTAAAAGAAGCCAGCATGGAAGCGTATTCATCTGCTAATAGGGTTCAGCGTGCAAAATAACAGTGGTGGCGAGTTTATGAGGGGGCAATTATGACAAAGCCATAAGGCTCCCGTATAACCAGCCTCCAGACACAATCTGCCCAGGAGTGCCTGCTGCAATTCTAGGTGCTGAGGGGATAGGGGGGGTTGGAAGTGGTTGGAAAGCAAGACAAACAACCCTCTAACAAGCTCCACACAGTAACACTATTAGCACACACACACACACGTTTTGGGAGGCTACATTGCAAAAAACAATTACTGTAATCCGTTATGTTACTATCAGATTACATATACATTTTGAAAAAACAAGATGATAACTTGTAGGATTCTTTTTTAACTCGGAAAGGATATTTTAAAAAATAATGAAAATAATTATTTGACACCTTTCTGTTATCTCAATGACATTCAAGTCAGCATTGCGAGTCTGACTACAAGTCAGAGACCACAAATGCATTCAATGGCTTTTGTAGGCTACAGTCCAAGCTATGTCTTCCAATGGAGGGACTGTTGTCGGCATCCAAAGATGATTTAACTGTAATAAACGTTTGGAGGTAAGGACGACAGCAGTGGTATAGCCTACGGTGATACGGATATCACTTACTGTATTATTGATATTGATGTGAATCACACTGACGAGCTCTCATTTAGCTATTTACGCCTTACGGATTGTGGTTATTGTGGATGAGTATTCACAAATGTATGTGTATTTCAACCTAATAATGGTTGAATTGAAGAAGTTTAAGCTGCCTATCAATCATTGTGTTTTGTGACCAGTCGAAAGCCAGTGAAAAATTAGCTTTTCCAACAGCTGGATTGCGCAGATCCCAGCCTATGGAATAAAAGTGGTACTCCTCAGTGGTATTGCGCCCCATACTGTCAAAAACAAGTTTAATTTAGTGCCGCAGCGGTCTAAGGCACTGCAGCTCAGTGCTAGAGAAGTCACCACAGACACCCTGGTTCAAATCCAGGCTGTATCACAACCGGCAGTGATTGGGAGAACCATAGGGCGATTGGCCAGCATCGTCCGCGCTTGGCCGGTGTAGGCCATCATTGTAAATAAGACTTTGTTCTTAATTGACTTGCCTACACCTGCATTGCTTGCTGTTTGGGGTTTTAGGCTGGGTTTCAGTACAGCACTTTGAGATATCAGCTGATATACGAAGGGCTATAGAAATACATTTGATTTGATTTGGTTAAATAAATAAAATTAAAAACAGCTGCAAATTACCGAGATATCAAAGTGTCACCAACAAAACCATAAACAATAGCCCTATAGCAAATGCAGCATACGGCATACATATTTCACATACATCAAGTGGGAAAAGTGGGAAAAAAGTGGGATTTTTTTTTTGTGGCCCCCCCATTGACGTCTGTAAAGAATACTCAGGGAGAAAAAGGTGTAGATTCACACGCAGAGCGCTGCATATGTTTATACAGCCTTCACAGAAGGCAGGAATCGTGGTCGCAGGCAATAGTCAAACACAGGTAGGCAGTCAAAAACACACAATACCTCACAACCATACAAACCGAAAGAACTGAACTAAATAGGGAGCTGATGAGACCAGGTGAGAAACAATGAATCAATGAACAAAAATGAAAGGCAGGGCTACGTTCCAGAACACAAAGAAAAAGAACACAATATTGACTAAGAAAAAAAAAGCAGAACCTTACAACTGTGGAGAGAAAAATGTACATTTTAAAGTTAATTTCCTGCAATTCTACACATTTTGGCATGTGGCGTAGACAAAATGTTACCATTATATACAGAGGGTTCCAGTACCGAGTCAGTGTGCGGTTAGTTGAGGTAATTTGTACATGTAGGTAGGGGTGAAGTGACTGTGCATAGATAATAAACAGCAAGTAGAAGCAGTGTACAAAACAAATAGATGGGGGGGGGGTTCAGTGTAATAGTCCATTTGATTAATTGTTCGGCTGTCATATGGCTTGGGGGTAGAAGCTGTTAAGGAGCCTTTTGGTCCTAGACTTGGCGCTCTGGAAATTATTGCCGTGCGGTAGCAGAGAAAACAGTCTATGACTTGGGTGACTGGAGTCTCTGACAATTGTATGGCCTTTCCTCTGACACCGCCTATTATATAGGTCCTGGATGGCAGGAAGCTTGGCCCCAGTGATGTACTGGGCCATACGCAGTACTCTCTGTAGTGTTTTGCGGTTGGAGGCCGAGCAGGTGTTCCTTTCGTCCAGGTGGGAAAGGGCAGGGTGGAGTGCGATTGAGATTGCATCATCTGTGGATCTGTTGGGGGGGTACGCGAATTGGAGTGGGTCTCCAATTCGCGTACAGTGGCCTCCATCATTCATAAATGGAAGAAGTGTGGAACCACCAATACTCTTCTGTGAGCAGAAAGAGTACTTTCTTTTTGAATACATTCTGACCTGATGGTCGCTATGCCAGAGCTCCAGTTCCTCTGTGGAGATGGGAGAATCTTCCAGAAGGACAACTATCTCTGCAGCATGCCACCAATCAGGCCTTTATGGTAGAGTGGCCAGACGGAAGCCGATCCTCAGTAAAAGGCATATGACGTCTGCCAAAAGGCACCTTAAAGGACTCTCAGACCATTAGAAACAAGATTCTCTGGTCTGATGAAACCAAGATTGAACCCTTTGGCCTGAATGCCAAGCGTCATGTCTGGAGGAAACCTGGCACCATCCCTATGGTGAAGCAAGGGGGTGGCAGCATCATGCTGCGGGAAGTTTTTCGGCGTCAGGGACTGGGAGACTAGTCAGGATCAAGGCAAAGATGAACGGAGCAAAGTACAGAGAGATCCTTGATGAAAATCTGCTCCAGAGCGCTAAGACTGGGGCGAAGGTTCATCTTCCAACAGGACAGCAACCCTAAGCACACAGCCAAGACAATGCAGGAGTGGCTTCAGGACAAGTCTCTGAATGTCCTTGAATGGCCCAGCCAGAGCCCGGACTTGAACTCGATTGAACATCTCTGGAGAGACCTGAAAATAGCTGTTCGGCAAAACTATCTATCCAACCTAACAGAGCTTGAGAGGATCTGCAGAGAAGAATGGGAGAAACTCCCCAAATACACGTATGCCAAGCTTGTAAAGTCATACCCAAAAAGTATTGAGGCTGTAATTGCTTCCAAAGCTACTTCAACAAAGTACTGAGTAAAGGGTCTGAATACTTATGTAAATGTGATATTAAAAAAAAAAAAATCTAAAAGAAATTTGCAAAAAAATCTTAAAACCTGATTTTGCTTTGTCATTATGGGGTATTGTGTGTAGATTGATGAGGAAAAAACGATTTAATCCTGTAACGTAATAAAATCTGGAAAAAGTCAAGGGATCTGAATACTTTCTGAATGTACTGTGTTTCCATGTCCTATTCTTGAAGATCAAGGGGTATTAAATTAACTAGAATGACTGGAAATCTGACAGACTTTGATTGTAATAATATAGCCTAATCATATTATCTGTGGTAGAAAAATAAGGGGTTAGAAGAAGTCTACATAACCAACCGATAAAGTAAAATGCAACATGCTATGTAAACTGTAACATCTTGCTATGGATGTCGTTCAATTGTTAATGTTAATTTTTTTCTCTTCTAATGCTTCAACCTAAGAATTTTCTGCACAAATGGTCAGAATCCGTCTCAGGGAAGCTCATCTGCATGCTTGTCGTCCTCACCAGGGTCTTGACATGACTGCAGTGGGCAGATGCTCACCCTTGATGGCAACTGGCACGCTGGCGAAGTGTGTTCTTCACAGATGAATCTACCGGGTAGATGGCAGACTATGGTGTCGTGTGGGCGAGCGGTTTGCTGATATCAACATTGTGAACAGAGTGCCCCATGGTGGCAGTGGGGTTATGGTATGGGCAGGCATAAGCTACGGGAAATTAACACAATTACATTTTATCTATGGCAATTTGAATGCACAGAGATACTGTGACATGATCCTGAGACCCATTGTCGTGCCATTCATCTGCCGCCATTACCTCATGTTTCAGCATGATAATGCATGGCCCCATGTCACAATGATCTGTACCCAATTCAAGGCTGAAAGGCTGAAAATGTCCCAGTTATTCCATGGCTTGCATACTCACCAGACATGTCACCCACTGAGCACATTTGGGATGCTCTGGATGGATGTGTACGGCAGCGTGTTCCAGCTCCTGCCCACTATCCAGCAACTTTGCACAGCCATTGAGGAGGAATGGGGCAAAATTTCACAGATGTGTGGCGCTGCATGAGTCAAATGGTGGTCACACCAGACACTGACTGGTTTTCAGATCCACGCCCCTACATTAAAAAATAAGTTATCTGTGACTAGAGCTGTGGAGGTCACAAAATCTTGTCAGTGGGTCTCAATGTAATTGGCTGTTAATTAACATGAACACATTTAGCATCTCCTGGCTTCCACACATAGCCTATTTCAGAAGAACAGAATAGCATACTCTGAGTTGTCCTAATGTTAGGTCCTGGTCTGGCTATGCCATATGGCTGAAGGCTACACTAGTTCATTTAGCAGACAAGATTTGGAAAGAATCCCGTGGCATTATTTTATATTATTTTATAGTATAAAGAATAGAATTGAACAAAACTTAATAAAATAGAAAGGATACTTTCTCCAAACGATTTGAGGGAGTGCACACATGCGGCTATTCTGTGTTGAGAGGTTAATTAACAAAGAAATATGCTACATTTAGAGTTCTTAATGTAACTTTAGTTGTTCTACAAACGTTGGGCTATATGTTTTTATTTTAATACATTGTATGCTGTGACTTATGATTATTTGAAAAAAGTTGTTTTTTTGCACAGGCTATACTCCCTACGTTTGTTTTATTCACTGCTTTAGCACACTCTGCCAACCCGGATGTTCTAGCTGTGTCTGAATCCTGGCTTAGGAAGACCACCAAAAATTCTGAAATTTTAATTCCTAACTACAACATTTTCAGACAAGATAGAACTGCCAAAGGGGGCGGTGTTGCAATCTACTGGAAAGATAGCCTGCAGAGTTCTGTCCTACTATCCAGGTCTGTACCCAAACAATTTGAACTTCTACTTTTAAAAATCCACCTCTCTAAAAACAAGTCTCTCACTGTTGCCGCCTGCTATAGACCACCCTCTGCCCCCAGCTGTGCTCTGGACACCATATGTGAACTGATTGCCCCCCATCTATCTTCAGAGCTCGTGCTGCTAGGCGACCTAAACTGGAACATGCTTAACACCCCAGCCATCCTACAATCTAAGCTTGATGCCCTCAATCTCACACAAATGATCAATGAACCTACCAGGTACCTCCCCAAAGCCGTAAACACGGGCACCCTCATAGATATCATCCTAACCAACTTGCCCTATATACACCTCTGCTGTCTTCAACCAAGATCTCAGCGATCACTGCCTCATTGCCTGCATCCGTAATGGGTCAGCGGTCAAACGACCTCCACTCATCACTGTCAAACGCTCCCTGAAACACTTCAGCGAGCAGGCCTTTCTAATCGACCTGGCTGGGGTATCCTGGAAGGATATTGATCTCATCCAGTCAGTAGAGTATGCCTGGTCATTTTTTTTAAATGCCTTCCTAACCATCTTAAATAAGCATGCCCCATTCAAGAAATTTAGAACCAGGAACAGATATAGCCCTTGGTTCTCCCCAGACCTGACTGCACTTAACCAACACAAAAACATCCTATGATGTTCTGCATTAGCATCGAACAGCCAACGTGATATGCAGCTTTTCAGGGAAGCTAGAAACCATTATACACAGGCAGTTAGAAAAGCCAAGGCAAGCTTTTTCAAGCAGAAATTTGCTTCCTACAACACTAACTGAAAAAAGTTCTGGGACACTAAGGTACATGGAGAATAAGAACACCTCCTCCCAGCTGCCCACTGCACTGATAAATTCACTATAATTGAAAATTTCAATAAACATTTTTCTACGGCTGGCCATGCTTTCCACCTGGCTACCCCTACCCCGGTCAACAGCACTGCACCCCCCACAACAACTCGCCCAAGCCTCCCCATTTCTCCTTCTCCCAAATCCAGTCAGCTGATGTTCTGAAAGCTGCAAAATCTGGACCCCTACAAATCAGCCGGGCTAGACAATCTGGACCCTTTCTTTCTAAAATTATCTGCCGAAATTGTTGCCACCCCTATTACTAGCCTGTTCAACCTCTCATTCGTGTCGTCTGAGATTCCCAAAGATTGGAAAGCAGCTGCGGTCATCCCCCTCTTCAAAGGGGGGGACACTCTTGACCCAAACTGCTACAGACCTATATCTATCCTACCCTGCCTTTCTAAGGTCTTCGAAAGTCAAGTCAACAAACATATTACCGACCAATTCGAATCTCACCATACCCTCTCTGCTATGCAATCTGGTTTCAGAGCTGTTCATGGGTGCACCTCAGCCACGCTCAAGGTCCTAAACGATATCTTAACCATCATCGATAAGAAACATTACTGTGCAGCCGTATTCAGTGATCTGGCCAAGGCTTTCGACTCTGTCATTCACCACATCCTCATCGGGAGACTCGACAGCCTTGGTTTCTAAAATGATTGTCTCGCCTGGTTCACCAACTACTTCTCTGATAGAGTTCAGTGTGTCAAATCGGAGGGTCTGTTGTACGGACCTCTGGCAGTCTCTATGGGGGTGCCACAGGGTTCAATTCTTGGACCGACTCACTTCTCTGTATACATCAATGATGTCGCTCTTGCTGCTGGTATGTCTCTGGCATCGCCGGCGTGACAGGCAGTTCTGGCAGCTCCTGGCTGACTGACGGCTCTGGCAGCTCCTGGCTGACTGTTGGCTCAGGACAGACTGGCGGCTCTGGCAATCTCAGGACAGACGGAAGACTCTGGCAGCGCTGGAGAGGAGGAGGGCTATGGTGGCGCTGGACAGGTGGGAGCACCTGTCGGAAGGAGACAGAGAGACAGCCTGGTGCGGAGGGCTGCCACCGGAGGGTTGGTACGTGGAGGTGGCACCGGATAGACCGGACCGTGAAGGCGCACAGGAGGTCTCGAGCACTGAGCCTGCCCAACCTTACCTGGTTGAATGCTCCCCGTAGCCATACCAGTGCGGTAAGGTGGAATAGCCCGCACTTGGCTGTGCTGGCGAACCGGGGACACCATGTGTAAGGCTGGTGCCATGTACACCAGCCCGAGGAGACGCATTGGAGACCAGATGCGCTGAGCCGGCTTCATGGCACCCGGCTCGATGCCCACTCTAGCCCGGCCGATACAAGGCGCTGCAATGTATCGCACCGGGCTATGCACACGCCTCACGGCATAACACGGTGCCTGCCCGGTCCCTCTCGCTCTCCGGTAAGCACGGGGAGTTGGCTCAGGTCTCCTACCTGACTTAGCCACACTCCCCGTGTGCCCCCCCAATACATTTTTGGGGCTGCCTCTCAGGCTTCCAGCCGAGCTGCCGTGCTGCCTACTCATACCGCTGCCTCCAGCTCAGCCTTGGGGCGGCGATATTCTCCAGCCTGTTTCCATGGTCCCTTGCCATCCAGAATCTCCTCCCATGTCCAGGAGTCCTGTGTTTTTAGCCGCTGCTGCTGCCTGTTACCACGCTGCTTGGTCCTTGGTTGGTGGGTGTTTCTGTAATGTTCGTCGTCTTCCTCTGATGAGGAGTAAGATAGATCGGACCAATTTGCAGCGTGGTAAGTGTCCATAATTTAATAAGAAAAACTGAACACTACAAAATACAAAACAATCAACGTGAAACAAACAAACCAGTCCCGTGTGGCACAAACACAAACACGGAAAATAAACACCCACAACTCAAAAGTGAAACCAGGCTACCTAAGTATGATTCTCAACCAGGGACAATGATTTACAGCTCCCGCTGATTGAGAACCATGCTAGGCCGAACACAGAAATCCCAAATTATAGAAAAACTAACAGACAACCCACCCATCTCACACCCTGACCATACTAAAACAAAGATATAATAACGGTAAGGTCAGAACGTGACAATTAAGCTATAATATTAAGCTTTTCTTGGCTGAGGTCCATATCCAGTTCTTGATATGCCTTTTATATACTGAAAATAAGGACAATTTCTGATGCATTTCCACCTTTTAAGCACATGCTCAATATTTTGACAAAATATGAAATCCCTATTTTTCTTCCAGGCACAAATAATTTTGGGATTCCCTCCATATATCACACATGATATGGCCGGATATTGACTCATTAGATATCCTGAGATAGGCCTATGTGGACATCTTATTTTCTCTATGATGACATCTTATTTTCTCTATGATGACAAATACTGACAGTAGGCCAACATAGTATATTTTCTCAGCAAATACAATGCATATGCTCTTGACTGAGGTCCATATCTGGATCTTGATATGCTTTTGATATGCTAAATAAGGACAATTTCTGATGATTATTTTAGTTTTGAGGACATGCTCAATAATTTGACAAATATTAAATCCAAAAATTATTTCAGACACTAGTTAAACTTTACAGTTGAAGTCGGAAGTTTACATACAATTTAGCCAACTACATTTAAACTCAGTTTTTCACAATTCCTGACATTTAATCCTAGTAAAAATTCCCTGTCTTAGGTCAGTTAGGATCACCATTATTTTAAGAATGTGAAATGCAAGAATAATAGTAGAGATAATCATTTATTTCAGCTTGTATTTCTTTCATCACATTCCCAGTGGGTCAGAAGTTAGCATACACTCAATTAGTATTTGGTTGCATTGCCGTTAAATTGTTTAACTTCGGTCAAACCTTTCAGGTAGCCTTCCACCAGCTTCCCACAATAACTTGGGTAAATTTTGGGCCATTACTCCTGACAGAGCTGGTGTAACTGAATCAGGTTTGTAGGCCTCCTTGCTCGCACACACTTTTTCAGTTCTGCCCACACATTTTCTATAGGATTGAGGTCAGGGCTTTGTGATGGCCACTCCAATAGCTTGACGTTGTTGTCCTTAAGCCAGTTTGCCACAACTTTGGAAGTTTGCTTGGGGTCACTCTCCATTTGGAAGACCCATTTGCGATCAAGCTTTAAAATTTCCTGACTGATGTCTTGAGATGTTGCTTCAATATATCCACATCATTTCCCTCCCTCATGATGCCATCTGTTTTGTGAAGAGCACCAGTCCCTCCTGCAGAAAAGCACCCCCACAACATGATGCTGCCACCCCCGTGCTTCACGGTTGGGATGGTGTTCTTCGGCTTGCAAGCCTCCCCCGTTTTCCTCCAAACATATTGATGGTCATTATGGCCAAACAGTTCTATTTTGTTTCATCAGACCAGAGGACGTTTCTCCAAAAAGTACAATCTTTGTTCCCATGTGCAGTTGCAAACCATAGTCTGGCTTTTTTTAATGGCGGTTTTTGAGCAGTGGCTTCTTCCTTGCTAAACGGCCTTTCAGGTTATGTCGACAAATGACTCGTTTTACTGTGGATACAGATACTTTTGTACCTGTTTCCTCCAGAATCTTCACAAGGTCCTTTGCTGTTGTTCTGGGATTGATTTGCACTTTTCGCACCAAAGTACGTTCATCTCTAGGAGACAGAACGCGTCTCCTTCCTGAGTGGTATGATGGCTGAGTGGTCCCATGGTGTTTATACCTGCGTACTATTGTTTGTACAGATGTACATGGTACCTTCGGGTGTTTGGAAAAAGTCTGGATGAACCAGACTTGTGGAGGTCTACAATTTTTTTGGGCTGATTTCTTTTGATTTTTCCATGATGTCAAGCAAAGAGGCACTGAGTTTGAAGGTAGGCCTTGAAATACATCCACAGGTACACCTCCAATTTACTTAAATTATGTCAATTAGCCTATCAGAAGCTTCTAAAGCCATGACATCATTTTCTGGAATTTTACCAAGCTGTTTAAAGGCACAGTCAACTTAGTGTATGTAAACTTCTGACCCACTGGAATTGTGATACAGTGAATTGTAAGTGAAATAATCTGTCTTTAAAAAATGGTAGCCAAGAAATAATAATCACGTATTTAAAGCTAACGAGTAGCCTAGCTAGCTAACAGATAAGGACATTTCCTTCCTTTCAGGGAAAAACATTTTACCCCCTATCAAGCCTCAAGGTGACAGCTAACGTTTTAAAACGCTTAGGCATATGTATTACTGGTTAACATAAGGTAGTTAGATAGCTACCTTGTTCCAGTTAGCTATATTTCTCAACATGAATGAGCAGGTAGAGTTGATACCTTGTTGTATGGTTCTGTGAAATAACAATATTTTCTTGCAACATCGACACCATATCTATTAATTATTTATGTATTGACAGTTTGTAGTGGATCACAGACCAACACTACCACCACATTGGGTCTGAACTGTGAGGAACCGCCTGTGCCACTGACTAACCAATCTGCACCCATTTCATCCATAACAAACAGAACAGGCAGGTAGGTGTATTGAGGGTGTGCAACTTTAATTTTCTGTTAAATAAATGAAATAAATACATTTTTGCATCTTTACAGGAAACATGTGTTGTGATTGGAGCTCTTGATTTTTTAAAACAGAAATAGCAGAGTAGTACTTCGGATTAAATATGATGTTTGCCTTTCCATGCCTTGTATCCTACTACTGAATATGGTGCAAATGTTTCCTCAGATATGTCACCTTCATGTGAAGAAGCACAATGATTTTCGGCGGCTGAACGTAAAATAATTTGGCTGCTGGACATTGATCCTGATTTGGATTTAGCCCATTTTTGATCAGACATATGAGGATGAATATTACATATCATGTAAGAATATCTGTTGAAATTATGCATTTAAAAAAAATACGGATCCATAAATGATCAGGTAATGACTACAGATATGATACATTTCTGAAAATATGTGGATTCGTTCATGCCTAATTATAAAGGCTTAGATTTGTCAGCATTTTGACACATACCCTTTCTGGAGTAAAAATATTCTACAAGTATGTAAGCAGGTGCACGCATATCAGGTGCCTTGAGGGAATCTCCAATCTGAACCTCAGAAATCTCCCTGCTACCGTTTGAGTCCATGGAGATATCTGAGGTTCAGATTGGATGCATGTAGAAACTGTGCCTTTACGGAGAATATCCTAGCTCCATATATGAAATTAAAGACGTGTATCTGGAGCATGTCTACTCCTTATAATCGGATAAAATGTCAGATATCGGGAAATATGTAGATAAAGATATCCCTTGATATTGTCCCTTTTCGTGCAGTGTAATACAATACAATATACTTTGTCCATTAGTTATAGTGAGCAACATAAATGTGTCTTCTACTCCGTTCTCAACCCCCTCAAACTCACACACACACAGTTGAGACAAGCACAGGTTCAAGCAGCTTCCCTGGAAGGAGAGCATGTTGTGGGGTTAAGGGCCTTGATCAAGGGCCCATTAGTAGGGGAATGGTTTGATTTTGGCCTGGGATTTCAACTGGCCACCTTTCAGCCACAGGTCCAACTCCTTAGCTGCTGGGCTATCTGCTTGACTGCTTACAGAGAAAAAGAAAAAAGGAACAAAAACATGAGATGAGTTAATCTTCAGAAATAAGCATCAGTTAATCTTCCAAAATGAAGACAAAATGCTATGCAGACAATTATTATCATGTAGAAGAATAACTTACATGCAGTTGTTGAAGTTTGTGGAAATGTGGAATTAATGTAGGAGAATAGAACACATTAGATCTGGTAAAATACTTTAAATGTAGATTTTTGGGCTAGATGGGAACAGTGTGTGCGCACAATTTCAGATTGATCCAGTGAAGCATTGCAATACTGGACAATATTTTGTATCAAGTCTGCCCAAATGTGCCAAATTGGTAAATTGAGACATTTTCAAGTACATTTTTTATTTAATTTAACCAGGAAGGCTAATTGAGAACAAGTTCTCATTTACATCTGCGACCTGGCCAAGATAAAGCAAAGCAGTTCGACACATACAACAACACAGAGTTACACATGGAATAAACAAGCGTACAGTCAATAATGCTGTACAAAAAGTCTATATACAGTGTGTGCAAATGAGGTAGGATAAGGGAGGTAAGGCAATAAATAGGCCACGGTGGCAAAGTAATTACAATATAGCAATTCAACACTGGAATGGTAGATGTGCAGAAGGTGAATGTGCAAGTAGAGAAACTGGGGTGCAAAGGAGCAAAATAAATAAATACAGTATGGCGATGAAGTAGTTGGATGGGCTTTTTACAGACGGCTATGTACAGGTGCAGTGATCTGTGAGCTGCTCTGACAGCTGGTGCTTAAAGCTGTTGAGGGAGATATGAGTCTCCAGCTTCAGTGATTTTTGCAATTCATTCCAGTCATTGGCAGCAGAGAACTGGAAGGAAAGGTGCCAAAGGAAGAACTGGCTTTGGGGGTGACCAGTGAGATATACCTGCTGGAGCGCGTGCTACGGGTGGGTGTTGCTATGGTGACCAGTGAGCTGAGATAAGGCGGGGCTTTACCTAGCAGAGACTTGTAGATGACCTGTAGCCAGTGGGTTTGGCGACAAGTATGAAGCGAGGGCCAGCCAACGAGAGCATACAGGTCGCAGTGGTGGGTAGTATATGGGGCTTTGGAGACAAAACGGATGGCACTGTGATAGACTGCATCCAATTTGTTGGAGGCTATTTTGTAAATAGTCTAGGATAGGTGGGATGGTCAGTTTTACGAGGGTATGTTTGGCAGCATGAGTGAAGGAGTCTTTGAGCGAAATAGGAAGCTGATTCTAGATTTAATTTTGGATTGGAGATGCTTAATGTGAGTCTGGAAGGAGAGTTTACAGTCTAACCAGACACCTAGGTATTTGTAGTTGTCCACATATTCTAAGTCAGAACCGTCCAACATCACTACTCTGGACGGTTCTGACAGAATATGTGGGCAGGTGTGGGCAACGATTGGTTGAAGAGCATGCATTTAGTTTTATTTGCATTTAAGAGCAGTTGGAGGCCACTGAAGGAGAGTTGTATGGCATTGAAGCTTGTCTGGAGGTTAGTTAACACAGTGTCCAAAGAAGGGCCAGAGCTATTCAGAATGGTGTCGTCTGCGTAGAGGTGGATCAGAGAATCACCACCAGCAAGAGCGACATCATTGATGTGTAGAGAGTCGACCCAAGAATTTAACCCCGTGGCACCCCCATAGAGACTGCCAGAGGTCCGGACAACAGGCCCTCCGATTTGACACACTGAGCCCTATCAGAGAAGTAGTTGGTGAACCAGGCGAGGCAATCATTTGAGAAATCAAGGCTGTTGAGTCTGCCGATAAGAATGTGGTGATTGACAGAGTAGAAAGCCTTGGCCAGGTCTATAAATGCGGCTGCACAGTAATGTCTCTTATCAATTTTGCAGCTCTTTAAGAACATCAGCTATCTGGATATGGGTGAAGGAGAAATGGGGAGGCTTGGACGAGTTGCTGTGGGGGGGTGCAGGGCTGTTGACCGGGGTTGGGGTAACCAGGTGGAAAGCATAGCCAGCAGTAGAAAAATGCTTATTCTAATTCTCAATTATAGTGGATTTATCGGTGGTGACCGTGTTTCCTAGCCTCAGTGCAGTGGGCAGCTGGGAGGAGGTTCTCTTATTCTGCAGCAATATCTAACAATTCCACAACAACTACCTAATACACAAATCTAAGTAAAGGAATGGAATACGAATATATATATGGATGAGCAATGACCGAGCGGCATAGGCAAGATGCAATAGATGGTATAAAATCCAGTATATTCTAGAGGCGAAAGAAACGCACACCTATTTAGGCGAGGTTCTGGTTAGGGGGGTGGAACACTTAAAAAAATTAAAGTCGAGCCGCACACTCTAGGAGCTCAAATGCAAAAATATTTATGTCCAACGTCTCGACATGGTATAATGACAAGCACTGCGAGAGGACTCATTTATATAGTGTCAGAAGACACAAAGGTGTCTGTAATCATGGCCGGGTGTGGCCTGATATCATTGGTTAATTCTCATATATTAAAATAGCATACAAAAACCATAAATGGATAGCATACGATCATAGATACAATTTGGCTACATAAGCCTACACACATTTACAATAGCAAAATCACAATGATCACAAGAATGACTTCAGATCAAAGTCTACGTTAAGACCGAAGGGAGCAAGGGTCTTTAAATTAAAAATCCAGGCAGCCTCTCGTTTTAACAATGAATTGTCGAGGTCACCTCCTCTCCTAGGGAGGGTGACATGTTCGATGCCAATATAACGTAGAGACGAAATCGAGTGGTTTTCTTCCAAAAAGTGGGCCGCAAAATACAGTATATACAGAGATGAGTAATGCAAGATATGTAAACATTATTAAAGTGACTAGTGATCCATTTATTAAAGTGGCCAATGATTTCAAGTCTGTATGTAGGCAGCAGCCTCACTGTGTTAGTGAGGCTCCCAGATTTGATGCACCTGTACTGACCTCACCTTCTGGATGGTAGCGGGGTGAACAGGCAGTGGCTCGGGTGGTTGTTGTCCTTGATGATCTGGCCTTCCTGTGACATCAGGTGCTGTAGGTATCCTGGAGGACAGGTAGTTTTCCCCTGGTGATGCATTGTGCAGCCTCCACCACCCTCACGAGAGCCCTGCGGTTATGGGTGGGGCAGTTGCCGTACCAGGCTGTGATGCAGCCTGACAGGATGCTCTCAATTGTGCATCTGTAAGAGTTTGTGAGGGTTTTAGGTGACAAGCCAAATTCCTTCAGCCTCCTGAAGTTCAAGAGGCGCTGTTCCACCTTCTTCATCACACTATCTGTGTGGGTGGACCATTTCATTTAGTTTGTGATGTATACGTAGAGGAACGTAAAACTTCCCACCTTCTCCACTGCTGTCCCTTCGATGTGGGTAGGGGGGTGCTCCCTCTGCTGTTTCCTGAAGTCCACAATCATCTCCTTTGTTTGTTGACATTGAGTGAGAGGTTGTGTTCCTGACATCACACTCCGAGTGCCCTCACATCCTCCCTATAGGCTGTCTCGTTGTTGTTGGTAATCAAGCCTACTACCGTTATGTTGTCTGCAAACTTGATGATTGAGATGGAGGTGTGCATGGCCACGCAGTCATGGATGAACAGGGAATACAGGCGTGGGCTGAGTACGCACCTTTGTGGGGCCCCAGTGTTGAGAATCAGCGAAGTGGAGATGTTGTTTCCTACCTTCACCACCTGGGGGCGGCCCGTCAGGAAGTCCGGGACCCAATTGCACAGGACGGGGTTGAGACCCAGGGCCTCAAGCTTAATGATGAGATTGGAGGGCACTATGGTGTTGAATGCTGAGCTGTAGTCAATGAACAGCATTCTTACATAGGCATTCCTCTTGTCCAGATGGGTTAGGACATTGTGCACTGTAATTGAGATTGCATCGTCTGTGGCCCTATCGGGGCAGTATGCAAATTAAAGTGGGTTTAGGGTGACAGGTAAGGTGGAGGTGATATGATCCTTGACTAGTCTCTCAAAGCACTTCATGATGACAGTGAGTGCTACTCATAGTAATTTAGTTAGTACCTTTGCCTTCTTGGGTACAGGAACAATGGTGGCCATCTTGAAGCACGTGGTGACAGCAGACTGGTATAGGTAGAGATTGAATATGTCCGTAAACACACCATCCAGCTGGTCTGTGCATGCTCTGAGGAAGCGGCTAGGGATGCCGACTGGGCCGGCAGCCTTGCGAGGGTTAACACGTTTAAATGTCTTACTCATGCTGGCCACGGAGAAGGAGAGCCCCTAGTCCTTGATAGCGGGCCGCGTCGGTGACACTGTATTATCCTCAAAGTGGGCAAAGAAGGTGTTTAGTTTGTCTGGAAGCAAGACGTCGTTGTCCGTGACGTGGCCGGTTTTCTTTTTGTAGTCCGTGATTGTCTGTAGACCCTTCCACATACGTCTCGTGTCTGAGCTGTTGAATTGTGACTCCACTTTGTCTCTATACTGACATTTTGCTTGTTTGATTGCCTTGTGGAGGGAATAACTACACTGTTTATATTCAGCCATATTCACAGTCAGCTTTCCATGGTTAAATGTGGTGATTCACGCTTTCAGTTTGGCATGAATGCCGCCATCTATCCACGGTTTCTGGTTAGGATAGGTTTTAATAGTCACAGTGGGTACAACATTTCCTATGCACTTCCTTATAAACTCACTCACTGAATCAGCGTATAAATCAATGTTATTCTCTGAGGCTACCCGGAACATCCCAGTCCGCGTGATAAAAACAATCTTGAGGCGTGTATTCTGTTTGGTCGCACCAGAGTTGTATAGTCCTTGTCACGGGCACATCCTGTTTAAGTTTCTGCCTATCGGAAGGGAGGAGAAAAATGGAGTCGTGGTCAGATTTGCCAAAGGGAGGGCGGGGGAGGGCCGTGTATGCATCGTGGAAGTTAGAGTAGTAGTCATCCAGCGTTTTGCCTGGATGACTACAATGTGCTACAATCAATATGCTGATAGAATTTTGGTAGCCTTGTTCTCAAATTTGCTTTGTTAAAATCCCCAGCTACAATAAATGCATCCTCAAGATATGGTTCACAGTTTGCATAAAGTCCAGTGATATTCACGGCTGTGACAATAACCGACGAGAATTCTCTTTGGAGATAATACGGTCGGCATTTGATTGTGAGGAATTTTAGGTCAGGTGAACAAAAGGACTTGAGTTCCTGTATGTTGTTACAATTACACCATGAGTCGTTAATCATGAAACATACACCCACGCCCTTCTTCTCCCAGGAGCGATGTTATTTCTGTCGGCGCGACGCACAAAGAATCCCGGTGGCCATACCGACTCTGACAGCATATCCTGAGAAAGCCATGTCTCTCTGGAAAGCAACCCTTGCCCATATTTTG